>NC_057864.1:174507024-174809139 GCF_019393635.1 Dromiciops gliroides | reverse complement strand
TTTTTGTATTAGCTATGAAAATAGGGTTTATGCTAAACAAATTCACATCATAGTGAAAACAAATTTACAGAAGAATATCTAATCGGTAAGGTAGAAATGTTACTTTTATACAATTAAGCAACAATTATTTACATGTGCAAAAGCAACATGATAATTGCATATGTCTTGTATAAAGTCGGCAGTAGTAGTAGAGTACATCCTGAAAGATGCCTCGTTGGCAATAGTTTGCTAATAGGTAGTTCAAGTCACCAAAATCACTTGAAAGCATTAAAGGAATATCTCTTAAAATAAATTTGAAAGTAAGAAAAGCACATTCCTTTTTTTCAAGTAGCAAACTCTGAGGTTTCAACTCTGATTGGCAAAACTGACAAAAATGAGAATGGTCAGAAGTTTTATTGGCTATGGAAAGATTAATAGGCAGCTGGTAGAGATGTGAATTGGTCCAACTACACTGTATATCAGTGAGAAATTCTGCAATAAATTTGACAAAACTTCCCATTCCCTAAGATGGTGAAAAAAAAAGAATAAAAATAGAAGTGATATAAAATGTTCATAATTGTGGGAGGGTGGTAGCAAAGAAAAAATGATTGGGAGAATTACTAAAGAATTTGTTACGTGAATAAAACAAAGTAATATTATACCATAATGCCTATTTGCTAGAATTCAGAGAAAAATGGGGAGACTTGTATGAGCTGAGTCAGATTGAAATGTAATCAAATGAATAACATCAACAATGATTATAACAGGAAAATTCTTTTTAAAATGTCATTGTGGGAAGCCAAATTCTAAGGAATTTTAAAACAAAAACAAATTATAGTCCCAGAAAAGAGATGAAACACATTCCCGCCTTTTCAGTGAAGAGGTTAAAGTATATTAAGGATAGAATATAGTAAGGATTTGCACATGTGTTCAGTGTGATGACTACTGTATCATATATTTTTGTTTAACCATCTTCTTTAATCTAAGGGAGGACTGAATTTTGAAGGTTGGAGTATAAATGATTTTATAATGTAAAATAAAAAGGAATCAATTAAGTGGTGTTTAAGTATAAAAATTTCACTCAATTTACCTTTTACAGTTAGTGTGAATTATCTGAGGATCTCCTCTCCATACCACTAATTATAATTAAAAGTTTGCCTGAATTGCTTAGACAATAATTAATAGTCTAGTGTTTATAATCATTCAGTATGCTTTTCCTATGACCCTTGCAATAAAGAATGAATTTATTTGGTCAGAATATATCTAATGTACAAAGTTCAGTTCTGAGCACAGAATTTTAGGATGGACATTGACAACCTGAGGTGTATGCACAGTAGAGTGACCAGGGTGGTGAAAGGAATAGAAACCAAGGCAATTGAGAATTGGTTCAAGGACCTGGCTCTGATTATAATGGAGAAGAGCAGACATGGGTGGCAGGAAGTAGGGAATGAGACACAATGGCAGTCTTCAGGTATCTGAAGGACAATCATGGAAAATAGGGATCAAAATTTTATCACATCTGGGCCCAAAGGGGAGAACTAAAGGCAATAGAAGGAAGCTCCAAAAAGATTTTGGCTCTATTCAAGGAAGCACATTCTTTTAATTGAAACTGTCCAAAATTGGAGTGTGTTGTGTATACAGATAGTGAATTTCCCAGTACTGGAAGTTTTCAAGTAGAGGTTGCTTGCCTATTTCTCAGGGATATTGGAGAGAGGAATCTTATCCATATCCAGGCTAGGCTAAGTAGACTTTAAGGTTCCTTCAAAGTCTAAGATTCTGTTACCTATAAGTAAGGTTATTTTTTTATTTTGTATTTTTTAAAATTTTCACTTAATATAATTTTATTTTTTCCCAATTTCATGTAAAGATAGTTTTAACACTCATTTTTGTAAGATTTTGAATTCCAAATTTCTCTCCCTCCCTCGCTCCCCCTGCCCCGAGATAGCAAGCAATCTGATATAGGTCTTATATGCACAATAATGTAAAGCTTATTTCCAGATTAGTCATGTTGTAAAAGAAGAATCAGAACAAAAGTGAAAAAAACAAGAGAAAAAAAGTGAGAATAATATGCCTCAATCTACATTCAGGTTCCACATTTCTTTTTCTGGATGTGGATGGCATTTTCCAACATGAGTCTTTGGAATTGTATTTGATTGCTGTGTTTCTGAGAAGTGCCAAGTCTATCATAGTTGATAATCACACAATGTTGCTGTTACTTTCTATAATATTCTCCTGGTTCTGCTCACTTCACTCAACTACAGTTCTTGTAAGTCTTTCCAGGATTTTCTAAAATCTAACTGATCATCATTTCTTATAGCACAATAGTATTCCATTAAATTATTATACTACAACTTATTTATACATTCCCTGATTGATGGGCATGCCCTCAATTTCCAATACCCAGTGTAAGATAACAATACATTTGGGTCAAATGACAAAAGACTTCATAATCTAGATTGAGGCATTCTTGTAGCTGGAGACAATAAGAAGATATTGCATGATATTCTATGACATAGTTTCCATTTATATAGTACTTAAAGGTTTGCACAATGCTTTACATATGTTATCTCAGTTGATCCTCACCAAAACCCTGGGAAGCAGGTGCAATTATTATTTCCCTTTTATCATTAAGGAAATAGAAGCGGAGAGAGTTGAGGCAAGATTCAAATATATATTCAAATATATACTGTAATCTCTAAAAAAAAATTACCTACAGTGTATAGGGCATATTGAAGTGGGAAACATGGGGCAGGGAGTTAGGTGGCCCTTGCAGTAGATCCACAGCAAGATGACAATTTGAAAGCACTTGGCCATATCTATGATTCTTTATTTCTAATTTTAGCATGGCAGTTGGATGCAGATGTACTTGATAAGTATCACAGATGACCAGTCCACACATAATAGCAACAGCCCAGGCCAACTCATGTCTAGTCTTCCTTGAAGTCCATCAAAAGTCAATGGCAGGGGGCAGCTAGGTGGCGTAGTGGATAAAGCACCAGCCCTGGATTCAGGAGTACCTGAGTTCAAATCCAGCCTCAAACAGTTGACACTTACTAGCTGTGTGACCCTAGGCAAGTCACTTAATCCCCACTGCCCTGCAAAAAAAAAAGTCAATGGCATTACTTTATTATATAACTATCCAAGGAATATAGTCTATAATTTGCTTAACTGATTGCAGCATACTAGGGCCTCTAACACAGTGACCCATCAAGCTTTCTCTGATACATGCACAGATTTTCTCTATGTCATTGCACAAGTCACACCCTACTACTGAAACAAAGGTGGGTACAGTTGAGGATGAATATTGTTTAGGATCATAAAAATAGGAGTTTCTATAGATCTAGGGCTCTCATTCATACATCTGGGAAAACTTTTGAATCATCCTTGATCCTCTATATTTATATAATACAAACAATTGTTTCCTTTTTGCCACATGATTTATTAAACAAAAAAGAAATATTAAGAAAGCCAATAAACACTCCCCTCACACAGTCCTTTGTCCAATTACTTCCCCAAAACCTCCAACAACTTCTTTCTAGAATTTCTTCATGAGACATCAGAGAGATATCACTGATGCCCCTTCTCTACCCCAAAAGGTCATGAGAAAGATTAAAAAAGAAGTTGATACTTGCCTGATCACAACCAGCCAAGTAAGGAAAAAACATTATAAGAGCATGGAGGTGGATGAATCCCTATCCTTCCCTTCTCTCATTTATTATGGCTATTTTGACAATATATGGCTAATCTTATTCAGCTCTACCTCTGTCAAATATTTGCATCTTTGGCCTTTAGAATGGTGTCATAACTCTGGTGCAATGCTGGCCTGAAAGTAATTTCCATCTTTAAAACAAAATATTGGAGGTTCTGGGCCTATAGTAGTAACTATTGGCCCTGGGTTATGTGCCCTTAAAAGATTCTCTCTCTCTCTCTCTCTCTCTCTCTCTCTCTCTCTCTCTCTCTCTCTCTCTCTCTCTCTCTCTCTCTCTCTCTCTCTCTCTCTCTCTCTCCCCTCAATCCCTGTGGTTAAAACAAACAAACAAACAAAAGCCAAACAAACTAAACCCTGAAAGGCTTTCCCTACCTGGCTGTATAGTTGTGGCAATAGCATCCCCTACTTTCAGCTACTTCCTATAGGCAGCTGCTGCTAGCCTGCCTGGCCATCAGCTGCCCATCCCCTCCCCAGCAGGCTTCAATTGCCTGTACCTTGATCCATGAAGAATTTGCTTCTCAAGAACATCAGATGAAAGGGCTGTCAAGAGGTGGGGGGTGGGGTAGTATCCAATGACATATACCCACACATGGGTTTTGTCACCACTCTCTCCTCTTTCATATCTTCTTCCTTTAATAAGCAAATATTCTCCAACTACCACTGTCCCTGCCACTGGAGTAAGTAATATTTTGAGAGATGGAAGAATGTATATGCATCAGGTACTTAATTAAGCAGGAGACTTTCTTTTTTACTCTAAGTATAGGGTGAGTTGAAGGATAAATGTATTCACAAGTTAGCTTGTATGGTAAATCTCACCTGGTTTTGCATTCCAAAGGAGGAAGTTAGATTTATGTTTGTGAAGCATGTTTACTATGAGAATAAATATGAAAATGCTAAGCAGAGTTGGCTTCCCCTTCTCCCATCCCCCAATGCAAATAGGAAGGTATGACCTTTCTTTGCTTTGATACATGCAAAGAAGAGAAATCTATCTAAAGTTCTTTAAATTATGCAAAGTAAAATGCAAAAATGAGACAGTCTTGACCCACCATTTATAGTTGTAATATAACTTTTACTGAAGAGAAGCTAATGGCTCTGAGATCCTAGGTCACAAGGAATATTAACACAGTGCATGCATGGAAATATAAAGCCTGTAAATATTTGTTGTGTTTTATTGCTATGAATATGGTCAATATTGACACTTGAGGAAGAGACAGTGCAGCTTCCTCCCAATAGGAAAGCACTACCTACCAGTTGAAACGCGCGCTGACTCAGAGGTTTTTGATCCATTACATCATACTATTGACAGAAAATGCTGCTTTGTACCCAGGGAAATATAAAAAGTAGTCAACCTCACTCAAGTCAAGGGCAAAGTCAACCACATGGAAAAGAGAGGGATTGTTTCCAAACTGCTGATGCTTATAAATAATCAGGTTGTCCTAACTTTATAAAAATGCTAATATATACTCACAATCTGAAATACCTGGATTTGGAGCAGTTTTTGGGAAGGAGAGTTATAAAACAGATTGTTAAAGAAATGACTTCTGATTGTTTATAAAGAGGTGATCACTAGGAGACATCATGTGTTCACACGCTGAAATTACTTCATATCCCACCCCTTCTACTTATTACAAGCATGATTTTAGTTAAGTCATTTAATCTTTCTAGGCCTAAGTTTGTTCATCTGTAAAAATTATCCTAGGTTATGAATTTTTTTTTAATTTACTGTGTATATGTATGTTTCTGTGCATGTATGTGTGACAGCTATCCCCTTTGAATGTCTGGTGACGCTTACTGACCTATCTCAGAACAACATTTTTCAATTCATAAAATAAAAAAAAACAAGAATTAACAAAAAAGATATTGAAATGCAGTTATAAAATATATATGTTCAGGTTAAGGACTCCTGAACTAGATGGTTTCTTAAGTTTTCCTAGCACTAAACCCTGTAACCCTCTGTTGCTATTTTGAATAATAGATAATAAGATTGTATAGATAAATTATATTTTGGCTTCAGTGAGGCCATGTCAGACTCTCCTGAAATACCCTTGTGAACAAGAGAAATATATGTGGCCTAGTTCTTGCTGTTAGTTGGAATTATATTTAGTTAAGCATTCATGCTCAAATAGTACTGAAAAACGCATTCATTTCTACCTGGGGGAAAGTATCCAGTGCCATGTTATAGAAATGTGCCCTTTAGCTAATTCTATTAACACTTTGATCAATGACTTAGACAAGGACATGGAAGAAATTCTTATAAATATCTATGATGGATTGTTAATTTAATAGATGACAGACTGAAAATACAAATTGATTTCAACTGGCTACAAGGATTTAGGACCAAAAAGAGGGATATTTAATTGGGATACATGTGAAGTTCTCTATTTATAATGAAGTACAGGCTGAATGAGATGTGGATTGACACCAGTTCATTTGAATAAAGACCTAAGTATTTTAAAAAACAAACATGAGCCCAACATATAAATAGCACCCCACCCTCCAATAAAAGCTAATGTAACTGTAGGCTTCATCCAAAGAAATATATTAAGGGAGAGTTTAATTCTACCTTACTGTGCATATGGACACCAACTGTAGAATATTATGTTTATTTCTCATTATCACATTTTAAGAAACATTTACATAAAAGAATAAAATGCATGGAAAGGATGGTAACCAGGATGAAGTGAGGTCTAAAAACCAGAGAACTAGGGACTTGGAAGAGAGAAGACTTAGGATAGGCATGATCCTCTTCAAGTATTTGAAGGCTTTCAAAGTAAAAATATAGGCTCTATTTGCCAGGGGGTCATAACTAAGGGAAAGTGAAAGGGAGAGATAGTTTAGCTCAGCATAAGCAACAACTTTCTTGTTAGACGTGTTCAAAAACAGACAAAGCCACTTTGAAAAGTCACAAATTTCCTGTCACTAAAAATATTCAGAGGTTTATTCCAACTGCCAGGGATGTTGAACAAGATATCCATACATCTTGTGGACAGGTGATTACGCCATTCTAGTAGTCATGTTTTATTATTAAAATGGATGGATTTGATATGATCATAGAATTTTAACTCAGAATGACCTTAAAGATCATCAAGTGCAACTAATTCATTTTATGATGGAGGAAACTAAGTCACAAAACGACTAGCTGACTTGGACAGCATCACATAGCTAGTATCAGAAGTCAGATTTGAACTCAGGGTTTTCTGTTTCCAAGTTCAGAAATCTACCCACTATGCCATCTAGCAGTCCATATGTTTTTCTGACCATAAAAGCTGCCTAGGTTTAAGAATATTGCCTAGGACACTGGAATATAGAAGTGGTCAATACTTCTAAGACTAAAACCATGAACCTGGCCACATTAACTCCATGTTCTGGCTAACTAAATCAATCCATTAGGATTTCTTATGCTTTCACAGGTTCCCATTTTGGTTTTTGATATGATTATAGGATTGAAGATTTACAGCTCAAAAGTATCTTAAAAATTGCCTAATCTACTCCCTTATTAATAATTGTATTTTTAATGTTGAGGATTCTACATATATTTCAATGAATTTCACATGTATTGTCTTACTGGATTTCTTTTAAAAAACCCATGAAACAAGGAGGCAGTGCAACAATTTATTACTTTCATTTTACAGATGAATTAGTGATGCAATCAAGAAGGCCTTATTATGCCCCCTATATGTAAGGCACTAGGTGAGGTTCTAGACATATAAAGACAATAAAGTAATAGTCTCTATTTTCAAAGAATTTACACGCTCTCTTGGAAGATAGTATTCCTATAAATAAGAATATACAAAATGAAGTAATTTGAGGAGAGGTACTAAGAGTTGGAAGAATCACTAAAATTTCCATGTAGGAAGATGACTCTCCAGATGAATATGAAGGAAGGTGGTGATTCTCAGAACTGGAGGAGAGTAAAGTGTACATTCCAGGCATGGAGGATGGCCTGTGCAAAGATATAGAAATAGGATATGGAATACTGCAATCATGGAATGTGAATATTACTAGGAACCTGCCAAATACATATTCCAACCTTCTCTCTTTTTAGAGGGAAGGAAACTGAGGGACAGGGATAACTTGAATTCTTCAAGGTTGGCTGCTATTTAATGATGAAATTGAAACTCAAACCCAGAAAAAAAGTCTTCTCCCAAATATATTATGCTCTCTTCTATATCACACTGAGGCATAAATCAAGTGTCTCGCCTCCTTTCAGAATGAATTTTCAAAGACTATTGTCAAAAGATCTCTCTATATTTATTCTTTACATACCTAAAAGCTGGAAAATAAATTAGAAAGTGTTTTGTTCAAGTCTGATATTTTCTCTTTCACATATTCACTCATTCAGTTTTAAGGTGATCTCAGATTATGCAGTGTTATTACCTATTTCTGTTTCATACACATACATTCAGAGGTATTTACCAAAGTGCATCGCTAGAGACATATTTTCAATGCTAAGAATATTATATACTCACCGTTATGAATATGCTAATTTAGCTATCAAAAATCAACCAAGGAAACAAAATTTTATGTTTAAAAATAAATGTGCAAAACAAACATGGGGAAACACATAAATAAAACCAGATAACTAGAAGAATATTTTGCATAGTAAGGATAACCCCAGGGATTCAGGTTCGTATTTCTATCAAGCTGGAGCAGTCGACCCAAGGTACTGTGGTGCAGTAAGTGATTGTGTTAACAGGGAGGTTATTATGTGTTTCAATGAGATGAACATGGATCTCTACTCCACCCCCAAATTCTTTTGCACTCTTTAATAATAATAATAATAATAATAATAATAATAATAATAATGTAACATGATTTTGCCACCAATGCAAGAGACAATCAAATCTAATTTCTCAATGATCAAGAATAGCAATTTGCACAACATCAAAACAATGTTAACATATTGGTTTGGAGACTTATTTGAGAAATGAACTGTGCTAAGCAGTGGAAGTATATGTGCATTATAATAAAACAATTATTAGGTGCCACTTTCAGGTCATTTTGTTTTGTTTTAACAGCAGTATGAACTTTTTGTTATTGTTGTTGTTTTCATTTCTCAACCCACTTGGTAGAAACTTTATCTACCCTAGTCTTCCTTTACCATGGCATCAAGCAGAAAGTCTATGAATGGCATTCCAAGCATCTTCTCAGGAATAGATGGTGTAGATTATGTATCAGAAGACCAGAGGATTTGTAGTGAGAAAACCTGGGGATGAAGGGTCTGGTCAAACTATTCTTGTTCCTCACACACAAAAGTCCTCTTCCAATTCCATGTTTTTAAACAAATGGGCTGCTATGCATAGTATGCATTTCCTCCTTACCTCTGAGTCTTAGAAACTCTACTTTTCTTCAAAGCACAGCTCACATATCACATACAAAAGTCCTTTCTTGATGCCCCCAGATGCTAGTACTTCCCCTTCAAAATGTTCTAGTATTGATTTGTGTATATTTTGTAAATATAATACATAGATTTGTATAAATCATCTCCCTCAAAACTAAATAATGAATAAATAAATGAAAGAATGAAAATGACTCTGTAAATCTAGTTATGCTTCATTTTACTTCCTGGCCCTTTTCTCACTAGCCACCTTGCCAGCAGACCAATAACCCCTATTGGGTTGACTTAACACTTTCATATCTGGAAACTCTAGTACCCTTCTCTTTTTGTTGATGGATCTTATGCAGTCCACTGCATCTAGGTAGGCTCCAGCTATGATTCATTTGTTTGTTTGTTTGTTTTTTTCTTGTTTATTTTCTTGTCTAATACCATGTGAAGCCTTTAGGCTTTACTCCTCAAATACTTGACTTCCATTTTTGGAATCATAATCAAGTTCCTGGAAATAGTCCCCTATAAATCCACTCACCAACATTGTATGTTTTCAAACAAAAATATCCTTCTCTGGATGCCATGTCCCTTACATGTACTGTTTCACACATTGCAATGTAAGCTGCTTGAGGGAGGAGTCTGCCTTTATTTTTTGGACTTTTATGTCCAGTATTGTTAGTTCCTGGGGATTTCTATTACTTTCCTTGGGCCAAACACTTTATCTTTCATGCTTTCCTACCTCCTTTGTATCTTCTTGGTGCTTGTGCACCTGCCAGTCTTGTTCCTAATCTTCATTTATCTTTTGTTTACCTGACTTTTTTTCAAAAGATTTTCATGCATATATGATCCTGAATTTTTTTTAATTTACTATGTTGGCTTATCCATCACTAAGCCTAGACCCAAACTACAGGATATTTCTTATTTTCTAGGCATTGTCATCCTCTCCTATTTCTACACTTCACTGCTGTTCATATATGACCCTGGCACTAGGGTTCCCAAGTTTAACTTGCATATAGTTGTCCTATGCATATCAAACAACATATGTGATTAGAAGGGGAGAGGAAGAGGGGAAACAGCAAACAAGGCTGGTTAATGGAATAGTGTGAAATGTTGGGTCCAATTTTAGAAATTCTGTGTATTTTAATGACTTGGATTGGTAAAGGAAAATTTATTTCTTTAACATTCAAATTCCATGTGTTACTTATTTTAATAATCATATTTAAAAGTTTCAGTAGGCTTTGGAGTAACATTTAGGCAATAAACAAGTGCAAATTAAAATACAAACTTTTGTTCAAATTGAATATGTTCTTCAAAGTGGTATTCTGATAGTATTTCTTTTGTTAAATGCACTACATTTTGAAGAGAGAAAGAGAAGATAGAATAGATCTTAAATGGGCTTGTGAGCTAATAACACAAGCCCATAAAAGTCATGTAAATGGTGAAGAGAGAATACAGAAAGATCATCCCAGCAATAATGGCATCAAATGAGATGTGAGGAGCAGAACTTTAATGTCTTCATAATGATTCCACTTCCATGCAAACCTTTGCTATATAGCATTGCTACAAGCCAAGCTAAATGACATAATTATTTAAATGTGCAAATTACAAACACAAAATTAAAAAAAATATTGAGCATTCTTGAAAAATGTCCTATTAAATCTTTGGTCAGAGTGGGGAAATACAATTCTATGACAGATGAATAACTTCAGGATATTTCAGTTTTTTTCTGCTTATCATACCTGTCAATCACAAGGACAGATTATTACTCTCCTCCCTCTCTGCATAGGTGAAAAAGATCCCACCTATGCAGAGAAGGAGGAGAGTAATACAGTGGGGTATTAGAATCTTTTGTAGGCTTACTGGATGAACTATACACATCTATGTTTGCTCTCTTTGAGTGAAGGCATGAAGCACTGGATAAAAATTTTGCCCTGCATACAGGAAGACTGAGGTTCAATGCTCATATCTGAGACATACTGGCAATGTGACTGAGGGCAGGTTATTTACCCTCTTATTGCTGTAGGGAACTCTCTAAAATTATAAATTGCACAGAAGTTGCCAACCTATATTAGTAGAAGGATCTACTTCATCTAGGACACCTCTTTACTAGTGAAGTCACAAATCACATCCCTCTTTCCTAATTGGGGATCAAGGCAAGCATTTTTAGGAAACATAAGAGTAATGCGATAGATGGAGATAACTTGAATGTAGGTAGCAATGTGACGTCATGGAAAGAAGAATGCATTTAGAGAAAAAAGAACTAGTTTGAATAGTAGCGTAGCTATATTTTACCTGTGTGAGCTTAGGCAAATCATTTAAGCTCTCTGGGTCTTTTTTTTTCTCCTGTAAGAAAGGGTTGTACTAGATGATCTTAAAGTTATTATTCAGCTCTAAATCTATGAAACTATGAGCATTTGACCTGGGTTCATGTCCTAGCTCTGAAACTAATTTCATGGTGGTTGGCAAATGAGCCTGCCTTTGTGACTGAGAAGACTGGACCAGTTGATCTCTATGGGCTCTTTCAATTCCAATTTCCTTGACATGTTATATTCTACATTATGGAAGGATTGGGTCATGTCTTTCTTTTTTACTTATTACCTTATCTTACCAGATCAATAAATTAGTAGATTAATGGCACGTTCCAAGGCTTAATCATAGGCCCTCTTTTCCTTATACACTCTATCTTTTGACCTTGATCTCATCAGATACTGTGATTCTAAATATTAATCTCTATCTATATGATTCCAAAATCTTCATATGTATCCCTATATTATATCTCGCTAACAGTCTGTAAGATCCTTGAGGGGAGGAACTGTTTCATTTTTGTTCTTATATCCCCAGAGAAGGAACTTAATTAATATGAATTGAATTGAGTCATATAAATGGATTGTTTGTATTTCTTAAACGTTAAAATTTCTTTCTATTGTTCTATTGGCTTTTGTGTTTGTGGATTTAAAAATTTGTGAGTGGAGGTATTCAATTTCATTTTCATCACATTCTAAAATGTTTTCTAATTTATTTTCAAAATATCTATCAGGTTACTTGGGTTCTCAGGGTGTCTGTGTATATGTATGTGATAATCAAGGATGTGTTTGAAATGTCCAAGTAAGTACTTATGATTTATGAAAAAAATCATAGGATCATAATATCATGAGCTGGAAGGAACAGTAGAGGCCATTAAGTCCAATTCTTTAATAAGAAGAATAAGGAAACTTGGCCACAAATCAGTGAAGTGACTTATCCACAGTTACCCAACATTAAGTGTCAAGGGAAGGATTAAAACTCAGGTCTTCCTGATTTGAAGTCCAACACTGTGCTCACTGCCACCAATGACTGTCTATTCAATTACAAACATCACATGAATAAAATAAAGGAAAGGTAGAGGGACACCCCACATTGCAGAGGAAAGAGTAATAAGAGATTTGGAATCAGAGGTCTGGGGTCTGAACCCTTTTTCTAACTTTTTCACTCATGACATAAGGTGTGAGCCTGTGTTAAAGAAGAGAACTGTAGGACCTCCTAATTCCAATGAGGCCATATATCTTTCCAAGATACTGGGCCTCCTTAGCTTTTTAATTCATTTTTTCTATCATAGGTGTTGAGAATGGGGTTTCAGATCTTTGGAGCTTCAAAGTCCAGGAGAGTAAGCCAAATGAATGCAGGAGTCAGGAGCCAGTATGGGTTTTGCAGCCAGTATAGCATCAATACCCAAAGAAGCATCTTCTGGAGTGACTTTTGGGACCCCAGCCCAGAAGGACTTCTCCAGTATAGATGCGGCCTTTGGACATGAAGTTGATAGACCAATGATAGATGAGAAGTGTGTGTGCGTGTGTGTGTGTGTGTGTGTGTGTGTGAGAGAGAGAGAGAGAGAGAGAGAGAGAGAGAGAGAGACAGAGAGAGACAGAGACAGAGAGAAAGAGAGAGAGAGAGAGAGAGAGTATAGGCACATACATACATGAAGGAAGGGAATTATGCCCCTCAGGTTTTGAGGAAAATGTTCATACATTTTTAAAATCCCTCCCCCCCACCTTAGAAAGAAAGAAAAAAAAAATACCTGCTAGAAAAATATATATCATATAATTGTTCGTGCTATTGTTTTAAAATTAATGTGTAAGTGATTAAGTACAACTGTGGTACTAGTAATCAGCCTCCTAAAATGCAAAGGACATAGACAGTTGGGACTCCAGCATATATCACAGAAAAGAGATATCCCACACACTCCTCAGAGTATACAAGAATCCTCAAGGAAATATGTGACAAGATCAAGTGGGATCATATTTGTAAAGTGCTTAACACAATGTCTGGCACATAGTAGGTGGTTAATAAATGTTTGTTTCCTTCCTTCCTTCCTTCCTTCCTTCCTTCCTTCCTTCCTTCCTTCCTTCCTTCCTTCCTTCCTTCCTTCCTTCCTTCCTTCCTTCCTTCCTTCCTTTCCCTCTCTGAGAAAAGAGACTCATAACATCCATACTACAGCCTATAACCTCCAAGAGGGCAGGGATCATGGCTGTAATCCTCATTGTAGAGTTTCCTTCAGCATCCCATGCAATTGGACTCGGCAAATGTGAACTGTTAACTGATATTTTTCCTCAGGGCCTTCTGTTTTTGTACATATACAAGAGAAGGAAAATGAGGACTTATAATGAAAAGAAAAGTGAATCCATTGGCTCCTGCCTTTACAAATGAGAAATCAGTTATACAGGTGTAGTGTAAATTGCATCTATGTACTTCAAAAGAAGGATGAGTTAGTTGACCTGTTGTTTAAATTTTGATGTTATTTGCCATAAATAGATATATTTTCTCTGTGCTTTCCTAAGTAGCAGCTAGATCACATACACAGGGCAGGAAAGGCTCATTCCCAAGGTAGACATCTGTGTTTCAAACAGCCTTATAGATGGAATCAAAATCATTTAAAGGGTCATCATTCTGCATCTTTGTCACATATGTACCGGTTTTATAGTCTTTCATTTTTTATCAAACCCTTCTGCTCTTATCCCTAGCATTAAATGCCATAAGAATATTCCAGTAAAATGAACAGAATACAAACTTGTATAATGAGAATAGCAAAGGGATGTAGGAAACAAGTAAGTAAGAAAAATGAGAGGCTCCCAATTAAATTTCTTTTAAAAAATCAATTTTTATTGATTTTTATATCACCTTAACATACCTCTATATATCTCTACCTATGCCTTCTAGAGGGCCTTCCCATATGATAAAGGATTTTTTTTTCATAAAAAAGAAAAAGAGAGAAGGAAAAATGAGCACAACTAATCAATAAATGGGCAAAAAATGAAAACATTCAACATTCCATGCTCATTAGCCTCCCACCTCTGCAAAATATCTAGGGAATGTGTTTTGTTTTTTTCTATTTTCTTTGGGACTATACTTGTTCATTATAATTTTGCAACATTCATTTAGCTTGTATTTGTTGTTCTTTCCACTTATATTATTGCTGTCTTTTATATTGTATATTGTCCTCATCAAATTTCATTCAAGTTCTGAGTGTTAGCATGTGTTTATAGATATGTGATACTCTACAAAAAAAGTGAATCTACAAAATATAAAGGAATGACATTTTAAAATATTTTAATTATATATTTTTTAAATTCTATAAATATAATCAAAGAAAATCCCCCCAAAATAAAGCCCTTAATCAATTTTTCCTTCTTTTTTGCACTGATTATGCATGCTTAGCTATAAGTTATAGCATCTGGTTGAATATAACAAGCATCATTAAGTTATACCATAAGAAAATGCAAGTATGAATAATTCAAAGAAAATTGGAATTATTTGAATTAATGCAGAACAGAGTTTGAGAGAATGGTGTAAAAGAAAACAACAATGAAAGAATCAGAACTGATCGATTCATTGGCCATCTTGGCTTCAAAGGACTGGTAATGAAATAGTGCTCTGACCTCTTGGCATCAAAATGATTCCCTGTAGGTGCAGGGTGAACCCAACATTTACAGATACAGCTGACGTGTTGGGTTATTTGCTTGTTTTTTGCTTAATGTCTTTGTTAAAAGAAAGGATTACAGAAGTGGTGTTGAGAGCATGGGGGAATTTCCTTAGGAAGTATCAGGATGTAAATTTTTAAAATGCAACAATGAAATATTAATTAAAGCAAGTGTTTCATGATGTTCAATGGTTTGGGGTATAAATATAATTACTATATTTTCACATTCTTATAGATAGATACTGGATATATTAGCTTTTACTATTTTCTCTTTAAAAATGACAGAAACCTCCAGCTCTATCAGTTTTACAAAATTTCTCCTACATTTCATATCTCTATAGTCATTTGTAGAGGAGGCATTTTCTACTTTCCATGATTCTGTCTTATTGAGAAACACTCATAAAATAAACACATTGGCATTTGTCTTCAATGTAATTATTTGTTACCATTTTGTATAATTGAGTTGTCAGCCTGGCCCTAACCAGAATCTTTTCACCATCACAATACTAGGTTGTTTTGTTCTGTCAGTATCTTGGTTTTAATATGCCTTGTTAGTGAGAATAGCACTGCCTCAAAACTATTATTAAAAGAAGAAAAAAAATTCCTCTGTGTTTCATATGAGAATAAACTGCCAAAATAATTTTATTTTATTAGAAAGATAAGTCATCTGTCTCAGGAAGAGACACAGCTGTATATTCCTGTGATCAGAAATCTTCCTCCTGGCTTTCTCCTGTTTCAGCTGTCTTTGTTAAACATAAATATTTTACATTTTAATTTTTTCCATGTGCAGTATATTTATGCTTTATATTCTGATATATACCAGAATCTTAAAGCAAAATAAATATTCACAGCTGAGTGGAGTGTGATGCATTTGTATGATTAAAAAAAAATCCTTTATATTCCTTTATCTGGTAGTTTTGGCCCTAGAAAACAATATGCTGTGGAATAGTGGGAAGATGACAGAATTTGAGGAAAATGTTGAGTTCAGTTCCCTTCCTTGGAAGTCAACATATACAAGACAAATGACCAGCAAAAGAGAAAAACAAACAAACAACAACAACAAAAAAAAAAAAACAATGGCAAGGAGAAAAATAATAAAAATCATCATAAGATAAATATTAGGAGAAAAATTTAAAAATATATATTTCCCATCCTCACTATTCTTGGCACTTTTGTTTAAGATGACTCACCCAAACCTTTCATAGTGCTTACCTCTGTTCTTTATGGCAGCTTGAATTTTGGGCATCAATCCCTTGGCAATATCCCAGGATGGATCTGAATCCCAGGACAGGCTTAGATTTTTGTATTGGACCAGTACCAACATTTGAGATGAAATGACTATAGTTAAGAGGAGCATAGAGTTCATAGGATGAGATACTGAAGAGGAGAAAGGGATCCAGAGGTTTTAAAAAATTAATATTATACCAGAGGAAATAGGCAGATGGTGGAATAAACGAAAGGTAGAAAGAATACCTAATTGCAAAATTTTCTGAGGTTTTACCTCAGCTGTATCCAAGGGAACTCATTCTGGACCAACCTCTTAGAGGCAACTAAGGGAATGCAGTTTTAGAAAGAAGAGTGGACCCCCAAAAAAATCCTTCTTAGATTATCTATATACTAGAAGGTATCCTGTATTCTTTGCTCCATGAAGGTCACACATCTTGGAAAATTTTAGTCATATGAGACCAGGTGTGTATGGGGGCCTGGAATAGTGTGAAGGAGGTCAGGGACAAAAGTATTAGGTCAATAGAAAGAAAAGGACTGAAAATATTTAGGTTAAAGACAACACAGAAAAATTCTAGGAACTGATAAGGACAGATAAAAGGTCACTAAGGAGAATTAACCCCCTGCTCCCTCATTTACAAAAAAAGCAACTAAAAGAGTTGTTTCAATTAACATTCTTTTACAACTAAATCTTTCTTTATTCAGTCATTGAGGGACATCAAAACAAGCTCAGGTAATTCTAAGGCAATTGGTTTCAGGATCCCTTTTGATCTTCACTCCCTTGTGTATCCACTCTTTTATTGCAAACAGAAACAAACAAACAAACAAAAGCTCAATATCATGTATTTAATGAAGACAAAAAAAAATCTTATAAAAGTACAAACAGAAAATAAACAAGGATTAATTAGAATGAGAAACTCTGAAGAATAGAGATGGGAGTTTCTCTGAGAGCAATATCACAAGGGAGAAAGAATGGAGAAGGGACAACTCCACCATTTCTCACACCACAACAAACTGATACTTGGCAAAAAAAAAAAAAAAAAGAAGAAGCAAATTCTGTGTAAATAAAACACTTCTTAAATTGGTCAATGAGCCAGACAATGGCCCAACTGTTTATAATTATATTTAGTTAAGAGTAGCAGTATAGCCCCTTGCCATTGACTCCAATTTCCCCAAAGGAAAATTTCCTGGATATCCCTTGTCATTATAGGATTCCATTTCCTATGATCTTTCAGTCTCTCCTTCCAAAAATAACTCACATTAGTCCCCTAATGGCTACACGACAAAGAAAATCTGGTAGGAAAAAAATAATTCTGGGGAATATGAAGATTTTGCCACATATTCTGAAAGACCCCCTGAAACAACAGTAAATCAACTCTGAGAATATTGAGAATGATTCAAAAGAGCAATAAAAAAATCAACTGAAAATGTAAAACAAAGTACATTAAAGTTTTTTTTTTTTAAGGAAGAATTTAACTAGTCTAACAGAATATAGAACTTTGAACAAAAGACAAAAAGAATATGTGTCAAGATAGTAGATTTTTTGAAAAATAATTGAAAGGCAAAAAAATGTGGATGAAGGAGAATTAATAGAGCAAATACCAAAAGACTGGCAGACCACATGGGAGTTCAATCAAACAAATAGTGGAAGAATTGAAGGGCATTTTGTGAAAGGATAATTTTGGACTTATAGATTTTCTAGAAAAAAAATCATCATGAAAAATAGTTATTACCATACATCAGGAAATCATGTGGGGAAGTTTCCCAGAAACAGTGGAAGCAGATCTCTAAGTACAGATGACTATGTTTTATAATATGCCAGTAGGGGGGGGAAAAAAAGTTTAACTCTCCAAAAAACATTTCAGTCCAAAATGATATTAAACAACAAACTGTGCACAAAATAAAAATGAGAAAAACCTTTTATATTTTAAGGGCAAAAAAAAATTACATTTTAAGGACAACTCTCATTTTAAAAAAAATAAGGAAGAAGAATAAAGGAGCCAGGGTTACATCCAAGAATAACTTGTCCAGCAAAGTTGAATATAATCATGAATTGAAAAAAATTGGGCATTTGATCAGCTGAAAGATTTTCAGGTTTTTGTTACAAAAAAAAAAAAGAAGTCTGGAACTCAGTGGAAAAATCATTATAAAAATATACCGGAAGAAATATAAGAAAATCTAATTATAAGGCACTGATAAAGCTTAAATTGTTTACTTATGTGAAAATATCATTGCTAAGGTATTTTAAAAGAAAGTTTGTGGCTGAATTTTGTATGATGGAGTGATTCTAAAAAACAAAACTAGGTAGGGAAAAGTAAAAATGAGCTCATAAAAATCTCATAAAAACACAGTGTGAAAGGAAAAACTAATACAGAGGAAACAGGTTGGGGTGGAAGGCTGATAATGTTGGAACCTTACTCTCATCTTGTTTAAAGAGGAAACAAAGTATACATATAAAAAGGTTTAGAAATCTTATGAACATAAAGAGAGAGGTGAGAAAACTAAGGGATGGAGTGGAGAAGGGACTTTTAAAAGGGTGTATAGAATAAGATTAGGTGGGTGGGGAGAGTAGATAAAGGAGGGAATTTTAGAGGGATGAGTAAAATAAGGAATAAGAGGGTAAAAGAAAAGATCAGGTAACAGGGATAGGGCAAAAAGAGAGCCTGAGAAGGAAAATAGTGAGTAAAAATAAGATGGAGTAAAATTCACAACTAGTAATTAGAACTTTGTCAAATCTATAATAAGTCATTCCCCAATTGACAAAGGATCAAAGGATATGAATAGGCAGTTTTCCAATGAAGAAATCAAAACAATTTAGTCATATAAAAATGCTCTAAATCATTATTGATTAGAGAAATGAATTTTAAAACAACCTTGAAATATCATTTATACCTACCAGATTGGCAAAAATGATTGAAGGGGAAAGTAACAAATATTGGAGGGGATATGGCAAAAATTGGGACACTAGTTCATTGTTGGTGGAATTATGAACTGATTCAAACTATTTGGAAAGCAATCTGGAATTCTTCCAAAAGAATTATTAAAATACCTATAGCCTTTGGGCATAATAAGAGGACATGATATACAGTAATAGGAATATTATTTTTTAAATGACTTTGAGCAAATAAATTATTTTGTCTATTATAAATAACCAAATTGGGGCAGCTAGGTGGCGCAGTGGATAGAGCACTGACCCTGGACTCAAGAGTACCTGAGTTCAAATCCGGCCTCAGACACTTAACACTTACTAGCTGTGTGACCCTGGGCAAGTCACTTAACCCCAATTGCCTCACTAAAAAAAAAAAAAAATTAAGTATAAAGTACATATGAAGAAAAACACTATCTGTATCCAGAGAAAGAACCAATAAATGGAAATATGTATAGAATAATTTTACATACACACATATGTGTTTATCTGTATGTGCATGTATACACATATACATGAGTATGTACATGCACACATAATTGTGTTCTACTAGTATCCATCTTTGGGGTGGGAAATGGGGAGGAAAGAAAAAAAATGAATTACATAATAATTTTGTTGTATATTTAATAGGAATAGCAAATTATACACAGTAGATTTTGAAATTTCATGTACAATCATCTTTTTATTATATTATATTATGGAAATTATTTTATTTCATAAATAAAAATAAAATTTAAAAAAGAAATCAAAGGGAAACATCAGAATATGACATTTGGCAAAGCAAAGTTTGGGGGAGGGGACTACAACATATGATATCCTACAAAGTTGAGTGTGTATGTGTGTGATGTACAAATGTACATAGATAAATACTACCTACATATGGATAAATACACCTGTACATATTATACACAAATACATACCTTGTGGTAAGATTATTGGAATTTGGCTGACTCATTGGGAGGGGCCACACCTGGGCTGCCCTGAAGTGATGTATGCTGCTGATGTCAGAAGGAGAAACCACTCTCCATAGGCAGTTTTGATGGACCTCCCCTTTTGGGGGAGAAAGATTAAACACTTGCTGAGGGGAACTCGCTCTCTTCTGGAGTCAATGTATATATTAAGAATTTTCAGTGAACCAGTGGGACCCAGCCCACTTGGGAGGGACCTTTTCAGGTATTATTGAAAACCCCCACTGCTATTAAAATTTGAGAAAAAGAATCTTGGATTCATTGTTCTCATGTAAAGCCTTCACCATTTATAGGTGAAGAAATTTCAAATAAAATTCAAGCAGATGCTAAAGAGCAAAAAACCCTAACAATAGCAGCTGTTAAAGAACAAAGAACCCTAAAAGAACCCAGAGAAAATAGGCAGTTCCCATTTGAAAATCCTTCAACTCAGTTACTAGCTCTGGGACTCATACTCCATAAGGTATCAGGAGATGGAAATTGTCTTTTTAGAGCCCTTGGAGATCAGTTAGTAGGTCATTCTAGAAACCATCTCAAACACAGGAAAGAAGCTACTGATTATATGCTCAATCATAGAAAAGACTTTGAGCCCCCATTTTGGGGGTTTTAATTTTTTTTGAAAAGGCATTGAAAAGGCCTGGAATTCACCACATACTTAAGTTTCCTCAGGAACACAAAAGGGTACTTAGCAAACCTTTTGCTTTGTTGGTTTTGGTTTTGTTTTGTTTTTGACTTTTGTTTCTTTTGCTTTCTTTTTAACTCAATTTTGTAAACTGAATGATTTTCAAAGACGTTTCTAGTATATACCATTCAACTCTGATGACTTCAAGAATCTATTACCTTGACTGGACTAAGGGTAGTGCAATCATTTCAACTAAGGATATAGGTGGAGCCACTGGGCCTCAGAAGCTGAAGCTATCACAATTTTTTGGAAAGAACCATGGGTTTAATGAGTTTGTTTATCAGATTATGTTTTTTAAAAAAGGGTTATTGAACCCTATTTCTTGGTTTATCAATGAACATATTGAATATTGAGTCTTGCCAATTGAAGTTTTATTTCTTTTTAACAAATTATCACTTCAAGTATCTGTTATTATCATACTAGATAGAGAATTCATGTACAAGGTGATGTGGTTTACTTGCTCAAAGAGGATTATTTAATAATGTTTAATATTATCAGTCATTTAGATTCATTTATCATTTCTTTGTCATTGTGACTATGTATACTCTGGGTATGGTTTGGAATTATTGTATATATTACAAATATATCCTCAGTTATGCAGAATAACACACATTTTTACCATCATATTGTCTTTGGTGAAATTAATATGAGATTTATGAATCATGGAAGCTTATCATTTCAGAGACTAATTGTTCTTACAATGAGCTTGATGGAGATGGTTCAACTCCACAATGCAGGCCCTGGAGAGAATATATGTACAACAGGAGAGATAGGTACACATAAGATGCCCTGATGGAGGCTGAGAAAACAGCCAAATACATTCAGGTAGTCCATAGTTTGCTTATGATGGCGACTATGTAGACCACAATTGCTGGACATAGTCCAGTTTCTTCCTCTCTCCCTCTTAAAATGGCCTGGTGTCATGGAAGCTCCAAAACATGCACTTGGTTTAACTTAACTTATTTTCTTTTTCTTTCACTCAGTCTGATAGCATGGTCAGAATCCATCCACCTGTGGCCTAGCACAATTCCTGGATTTCTCAGAACCACAAGATGTGGTATAGTAACCTTTCCATAACATTTTCAGGTGTCATCACGGACACATTACTAAATTTGGCCTTGATCCAGACACATGGTGATAAGAAGTGTTATAGATTGCATAACTGCCTCGACTCTGTATTATATAAAGGTAGGGAATGAATATTTGATAGATAGATAGATAGATGTATATAAAGTTTAAGTATGATTTATACTATAAGAACTCTCACTGTTTAATTTAGTCATTGACAATGCTATGCTAAGGTTTAGTGAAAATCCAGCAGTTCAACAGCTAAAGAAGTAAAAGAGTCCAGAGACAACCAGAGTCCAGACCAGAGTCTAGTTTTCCTGATGACATTTCACCACTTCAAGAAGACAAGATCTTAAAGATTTTAAATGAACAGTTGTTTTGTTTTTCTTTTTCCCTTCTGTTATTATATACACCATTTGTAATATATATTCTCTGCAGACAGTGTCAAAGCGCCGTTTCATGAGGGACTTCCTCTCTAGACAAAATTTCCCCTTTCTCCCTTTTCTATATTGTAAATAACATATTGTTTGTTAGCATGGGTATTATATTCTGTTACTTTTTCCTGTTTCATCAAGGAAACACCCTGTGTTCTTTAAAGAAACAAAGGGGGGAATATGATAAGATTATTGGAATTTGGCTGACTCATTGTGAGGGGCCACACCTGGCCTGCCCTGAAGTGACATATGCTGCTGATGTCAGAAGGAGAAACAACTCTCCATAGGGAGTTTTGAAGGACCTCCCCTTTTGGGAGCTAAGGGAAGCTCGCTCTCTTCCAGAGTCTTTTTTTCCTCCAGGTGGTATGAGCAGCAGCAGCAGACAAGTCCTTCAGGCCTGGCTGTAAGCTGTTTTCTCCATTGAAGCTACAAGCTCCAGGTGGTGAGTTAACATACGAACTCTACTCTTTTGAATAGACTTCGATTAGAGTTAGGAGGATTATCCGTATTTCTTTTCCCCTATTCCCTTGTCTTTGCTTTTATTAATTTCACCTTTGCTGTTTACTTTATTCCCATTAATAAAACCTGATTCATTTGTAGAGAAGAGACTGTTAGGCTCCTTTCTTATTGTTCTGGGAGAAATATCTAAAAAGGCAGTTTGAAGGGGAGGGAGCTTTGAGCCTAGAGGTCCCTCATTATTTCCGGGACCCCAATATTTTGGCAAGCCACTCAATTAACTCTCCATATATTATTTGGCCCCCACAACCTATTACATACTATATGTGTGTGCATATATATATATATATATATATATATCCATAGGCATATGTATAGGTATCCATCCATCCATCTGCCCATCTATCTCTGTCTCTCTATCTATTCATCAGTGACAAGCTTTTGAGTTTTCTTCCATAAGACTGCAGTATTCCAGGGATTGATAATAAATCAACCTAATGTGACTATAATAGCAGTATCTGTGTTACCTCACAATCCAAATGAATACCTTTTCAACTTGATTTTTGTCCCATTTCTCCTTAAAAGGTCTAACTTCCTTTAGTGAGCATATGTCTCTTTATTTATTCTGTAGATGCAGTTAGTGGCAGAGTAGGTAGAGTTCTGGGTTTGGCGTTTGGAAGGTATCAATTCAAATCTAGGCCCCAAAATTTACTATGTGACCCCAGGCAAGTCACTTAACATCTGTTCACCTGAGTTTCCTTAATTGTAAAATGAGGATAGTAATAATATCTACCTTGTGGGGATTTTTTGAGGATCAAATGAGATAATATTTGTAAAAAATGTTTAGTATAGAATGTGGCACATAGTAAGAACTACATAAATACTTTTACTCTCTCCATTTTTTAATGTCTTATCTAATGCTAATGATTAGAATATTATGTAAACAATGTTATCTCTGTTCATATATAAATACATACATAATACAAAAAAATATATAAACAAACACATATGTATGAAGATTTTCTCCCATAAATTTTCTCCATCAATGTGGTCAAGAAACTTCACAGTTGAATCAAGAAGAATAAAGTAGATGTTAATAATGTTCCCTATAATCCAACCACAGTGGTTATAGTATGGCCTTACTCAAAGTGAGAAGATTGTAAGGCCTTTTTCTTTGAAAGAAAATGACTGACCCAGGAAACTATGAAATACCAGCCATTGTGAATCTCCCTTTGCCACAGGTTTATCCTACACAAATGCCTCACAAGCAATGTACTATAATTTTGAGCCCAATTTTTCTATGTGTATTTGTGGGAAACAGAATCCCAACAGAAATGCCTTTGCTAAAAATTGATTTAAACCATCTGGTTGATTGTTAAGGGGAAGAACACCAGTTGAAGCTTGGAAAATAGTGTTAGGAATAGATATATAGAGGGCTTAGAACCTATGTTACAAAGGGTCTGTGTGAAAAAAATGGAACACTTTTGGCCGTGATGAATCTCTTTAATGCCACAGTAATTTTAGTTGGCAGGGGCTTATTAAATATTATGTTTATTGTCTGAAATAAAAGTAAACTATTTTATTCTTTAGTCTGATTGATGAATTAAAAAGATAACCTTTATTTTTAATTTTTTTTTAATTTTATTTTATTTGCAGGGTAATGAGGGTTAAGTGACTTGCCCATGGTCACACAGCTAGAGTCAAGTGTCTAAAGCTGGATTTGAACTCAGGTCCTCCTGAATCCAGGGCCAGTGCTTTATCCACTGTGCCACCTAGTTGCCCCCCAAAATATAATCTTTATGAATGAATATTCAATCAATTTTTGAATTTCAAAGAAAAAAAATTCTCTTAGTAAATAGCATGATTAACTGTACTGGACATATCTATGATTCTAAATTACTGATAAAATGTATGATAAATCCAATGTGCTCTCTAATGATTTACTTAACCAGCCAGAGTTAATTGACTTTTAGAAAGGAGTATTTCCTAAAGTGTTATAATAATAACAATCTATATTAAAATGATCCCCTCAAGTGTCTATGACCAATGCTACCACAAGAATATACACAGTCTGGGGAAAACAGACTCAAAATTGGCAAGCATTTGCAACAAAGGAGTAAGTCAATAACATTACAAGAAGTCCTCTTCTTCTTTCTTAAAATCCTAATGTAGTTCACCTTAAAAGTATTTCTTTTCTTAGGGGCAGCTAGGTGGCACAGTGGATAGAGCACCGGCCCTGGATTCAGGAGGGCCTGAGTTCAAATCCGGCCTTAGAGACTTCACACTTACTAGCTGTGTGACCCTGGGCAAGTCACTTAATCCCAATTGCCTCACCAAAAACAAACAAACAAAAAACACACACACCAAAAAAAGTGTTTCTTTTCTTGTCTCTAAAGGCAAGTGTCATAGCAGAGTTCTGAACTGCCTTTCCTTAGTAAGTCTAGTGGGTCTTCCCCTTGTCTCTTAGCTCTCTTTTGAGGCACAGATGCTACCCAAGCCAATGGGAAATGTCAATCTTCTAACCTTTCAAAGTTCACAAGTTCAAATTCTCACAATGTCAGAGGAAGATGGAGGATAGTGTAACATTAACTCTGCTATTTACTCTTGTATGATATGATTATGGATTTGAGTCAGATTAAACTCTGAGGATGGGGTCTGGAAGGTACCCAGCCCTGACCCAATATAGTTAGTTTAGAAGTTTATTGCTTGTCAAATTCTCACTGTCTCCTTTAAATTTAATTGCCAATTATTTCTTTGACTTCCCAACATAGCCGAAGATAAATTTTAACCCTGTCATCCTTATCTTTAGAGACAGGGGCCTGGAGAGGGGAGTCAGTGGGAACTGTGAGCTTTGAAACATCTGACTCTCACTCCCCTGTTTCCTTTTCCTTTGGTTTAACCTTGTTCCCCCTCCCCTTTTCCCCCTTGCTCCTGGAACACGTATGCATGTCTCCATACATTGATCACGAGCTGAACACGCACCTTGGATGAGACAGGATTGGATGTTAGATTGTGAGCTCATCCACCCTAGGCGTACGTGGGGACAGTCCTTTTCAAGATTACTATAAAAACCTAGAGGATTGGGCATATCTTTGCAAGACTTCAATGTGTAATTGGGTTTTGCCCATCCTCATGAGGATGTAATAAATCTGTCTCTGCTTGACTTGGTGGTCTCCTCGAGTTATTTGGGTAAACTGAGGCAGTTTGTTCCATACACTCTCTACCCACTTGCTGGCATAAGGGATCTATAGCTTGAAACTTTCCCCAAAATTTTTTCTCTAATATACATAGACCCAGAGGAATGTCCAATTATTTCAACCCCTTCCAAACATTTCCTGTGTGTTGTGCTTCACTCTTCCCCATTGATAAAAGAATTATTCACATCCAATTTATGACCTTGATTAATTAAGTAAAAGTATGCAAGACTTTTTCATAACCAAATTTATATCTTTGATTGATGGATTCACTGGAGAAGTTTTCTGTTCGTTACTTGAGAGGGAAGAATATTGAATATTTCTCCTTCAAAAATAATAAAGAAAAGTGACTAAATCCCCAGTATCCTTTGATTAACCTGTCTTACTACTGGACACATAACCCAGGGAGATCAGACAGAAAGGAAAATCCAATGTATAATAAAAATATTCATAGCATCCTTATAAAGGCATGAAAACAAAGTCGGTACCCATGAAGAGGAGGAAAGATTGAAAAAATGCTTGCAAATATAATGGGAACATCTTTGTGGTAAGAAATAATAGTGGGGCAGCTAGGTGGTACAGTAGATAAAGCACCATCCATGGATTCAGTAGGACCTGAGTTCAAATCTGGCCTCAGACACTTGACACTTACTAGCTGTGTGACCCTGGGCAAAAGAAGAATAAGAAGGAGGAGGAGGAGGAGGAAGAAGGGAGGAGGAGGAGGAAGGGGAGGAGGAGGAAGGGAGGAGGAGGAGGAAGAGGAGGAGGAGAAGGAGGAGGAGGAAGAGGAGGAAGAGAAGGAGGAGGAGGAGGAAGAGAAGGAGGAGGAGGAGGAGGAGGAAGAGGAGGAAGAGGAGGAGGAGGAAGAGGAGGAAGAGAAGGAGGAGGAGGAGAAGGAGAAGGAGGAGAAGGAGAAGGAGAAGAAGAGGAAGAAGAAGAAGAAGAAGAAGAAGAAGAAGAAGAAGAAGAAGAAGAAGAAGAAGAAGAAGAAGAAATAATAAAGGTAGGTGGCACAGAGGCTATGCCACTGGCCCTAGAGTTAGGAAGACCTGTGTTCAAATCTG
Organism: Dromiciops gliroides; assembly: GCF_019393635.1. Lineage (NCBI taxonomy): Eukaryota > Metazoa > Chordata > Mammalia > Microbiotheria > Microbiotheriidae > Dromiciops > Dromiciops gliroides. The sequence goes on along the minus strand of NC_057864.1, from coordinate 174,782,159 downwards.
GCCTCAAACATTTCCTAGATGTGTTACCTTGGACAAGTAACTTAATCTTTGTCTCATTTTCCCCCTCTGTAAAATGGAGATAATTAATAATAGCACCTACCTCTTAGGGTTGTTGTGAGAATCAAATGAGATGATAAAGATAAAGCACTTTGCTAACCTTGAAATGCTATAGGAATTCTAGCTATTATTATTTTAACATGTGAAGTTTTTTAAAAGAACAAGGGAAGGAATGATCTTTACAAATTGATGAAGAGAAAAATAATCATAACCAAAAGAATAATATACATCAGTTGAACAAAACAACACAAATGGAAAGATTACTAAAAGGAATTCAATGAAATTCAGTATCACAGTGTTTGATATACCCAAGAATATAAATTACAAGATGGAAGACTCCCTTTTTTGAAAAAACTGCTGGAAAAATGGAAAACAGTTTGGTAGAAATTAGCTTTGAAGCAATCAAAAAAAGAAAAAACAACAATGATGACCCTGGAAGGATCATAATGAAACTCACCTCCCTCTTCTAAGGAAAGAGGTAGAGGACTATTAAGGCAAAATGCTGTCTACAGAATGAGATGTGGTCATGCATTAGTTGTTTTTGCTCAACTGCTCTTCTCTGTTACTAGGGAGATTCTAGTCTATTGTAGTTGGAGGAGGACTTGTTTTCCCAGAAACGTGATATAATGTGATAAAAATCAAAGTATCAATGAGACATTTTTAAAAGAGAGAAAAACCAAAATAGTATGTGTGCAAATATGCTTTTTTCTTTCATTTTATTTTATTTTCCTTTTGCACAAGCCATTTGGCTTTTACATGGCAGCTGCTGACAGTCATTGAGCAGCAATCATTCCAAGAATTTAAGAAGCATGGAATTCACCACATATGTGTCTGGAACAACAAATCAAGGCATGTAGAGTCCTCTTCGACATTTGCCAGAAAGGTTTCCCAAGAGTAAAAAGACTCTTGTCACTTAAAAAGCAACAGCCCAGGGGCTAGTTCAGCATATCAGTGTGTGAGCATCAGAAAACGAACTGCATTAGCTCAGCACCAGCAGGGGAGAACTCCCTTCTATGTCTTTGGGGGATCAGCTACTCTTTGATAACCTCTTTGAATGTTTGTGGCACTTAGAACTAAAGGTCTAGTCATGTCATTTGTGAAGGTATTAAAGTTGTGATGACAAGGTTCATTTACCATGGAGGTATAAAACCAGGAACCTGCAGACAGCTCCTGCTATTTAGAACGATTAACTTTCTGTTTATAACTCTCAGCAGGAACATAAAAGAGCCAATTTCCTGATTACCTTTATTTAACTAGTCTGTACATTATTCAATGTACAGTTAATAAAACATAATACTGGGAATTAATTAGTATTAAGGATTTCTCTATCTGGATATTCAATACTTAGTGTTTATTGTCAGCCTGATATTCTCCTATATAGGGCTTGCAGAGTGGGCACAGTCTATTTGGGGGAGATTCCAGTGTCAACAGAAAGCAAATACTATAGAATTTGCTAACCCTGAAACATAATATTTTGTCTTGTGTCTCTCTGAGAGCTGATTCCTAATCCCTGGAATTCACTGTTTCAGCTTCTCCTCTAGGAATTTCTACCTTTTTTCAAATCTCAACTCTAGTAACTGCTCCTAAATGAGACATTTCCTTTCATCCCCACACAATTAACCCCACCCCTACAAACTCCATTGTATTTGGTTTGTATATAATTTATATCTATTTATATGAGCACAAAGGTAGGTAGGTGGCACAGTGGATAGAGTGCCTAGCCTAGAGTCAGGAGAACCTGAGTTTAAATCCAACCTCAGAAATTTTCCAGCTGTGTGACCTTGGACAAGTCATGTAACCCTGTTTGTCTTAGTTTTCTGAATTGTAAAATAAGCTGGAAAAGAAAATGGCAAACCAGTCCAGTATCTGTGACAAGAAAACCCCAAACGGGGTCATAAAAAGTCAGACCCAACTGAAACAGGTGAACCACATATGGGTACCTGTTGTTTCTGCAGATGTATAAGTATCTAGAGGCCAAGAATTGTCATGTTTTTGCTATTGCATATAGAAAATATTTAATAAATTCTTATTATTTGGTTAAAAGCTATCCCTGTCCACTAGGAGTGATATCAATTAGCCACCCATACTTACTTAGCTTTTAAATGGATACTTACTAAGGTAGTATAAAAAAAAAAGTAGTTGTTACAAAAACATTTCTTTGAAACTGGGGCCTGTTTTCCCACAAATATATGCAGAGACTAAAGGGAAGTGAGATCAAGCTTACAATGCACTGGTGGCAAACTGAGTAGTTTATCTCTCTTGGAAGTCCTCTTGCTGGAAACCTCAAGATGGGCTTCTTTTCTACTGGACTCCTGATAAACCCTTAAAACTGCCTTTTCTCATTACAACCAAATTGTCTCTGGCTCTCAATGAAGATATTGACACCAGCTCTTCTAGAATGTCAGTTGGAAGTACAAAATCCCCTAGACCCTTTGAAGTTCAGAAGATCCTCCTCTGACCAAGGTGAGGAGGAGAGGCTGAGACCAAGGCTGGGGTCTCAGCTCAAATCATTTCTTCTCAAGGGTTTGGCTAGATGGCTTTCACCTTAAGCTGCCAGATATCTAAATCTTGATTTAAAACTTGCCTGATAGTTTTATACAAGCCCCACAGGGCATGACCAAGTCCCTGAACCAATTCACCTTTCCGTCACACCTAATTGAACTGGCTTTGCTTAGTTGATTAAATGATTCAAGGAGATGTCCATTAGTTCATAACTCTGATTGATTGATTGATTCAATCTAGATGTCTTCTTACCTGATAAAGATGTTTGGGTTAATAGGGTAGTGTGATTGAGTCAATCACTTACACATAAATAAGGAATATTTACATCATGTGCCATTGAGTACAATATAATTAAACACACACGCACACAAATTAAATGATTAATAGGCTTTGAAAAAGGATTCTAATTTAAAGGGAGAATAAATAATTTAGTCCTAAATAATAAATAAATGGATCAAAGGAGAGGTTGTGGAAACATATGTAACTTAAAAATGGCAATGACAAGAATGAGACAATATACAAAAACCTGGGGATGTACCCAAAGCAGTCCTTGAGAGAAAATGTGCATACAGAGTGGGCCAAAAAGTCACAATGTTTTAATAACTTTTTGAAATAATTTTTCTTAATTTTTTCCATTTAGCATATTTGATTTTTCACATATAATATAAATTCATTTTCTAAATATATGTATATATTTGTGTGTTTATATATATATATATACACATTGTATATGATACTATGGTAATGGAAATTAAAAACAAAAAAATAAAGGAGTTATTAAACATTGAAACTCCTTTGTCACTTTTGGCCCACCTTGTATTTAAATACTTTTTATCAACAAATTGAAGAAAGGACAGTAATGATGTTGGCATTCAACTAAAAAAATTATAAAAAATAAAGTCCAACTTAATAGAAATATAAATTCTAAAAGGTAGAGAAGAGATTAGAATTGAAAGGAAAAAAAATGCCTTCATGATTCCCACTTGGAAGAGATGCAATGGCCTCCAAATATAAAATAAGACTTGAGTTTTCATACATGACTAAGATTTAGATTGTTTTTTCTAATTGACTATATTGATTTGCTATAAGGAGGTCCCCCTTGTCTTCTTTGTGGGGGAGAGTTCATGAGAATAAGTGACACTGATATGAAAAAAGACAAAAAAGAGCATTAATAAAACAGTCTTAAAAGGAACAAGGGCATAAAGGTCAGTGTCAGATAGACAAGCAGGATAGAGTTAGAAATACAATATCCAATCTGCTATAGATATAAAAAAGTGAATACTGAATCTGTTTTATACATGATTCTCTTTTTATGTTCTTTATATATAAAAATGATCATATTTTTTGATGTTTGTCAACTTAATAATACTAAAAAAGAAAATTTGTAAAAAGATAATAAAAGGAATTGCCTATCTACAAAAGGTACTACACCAAGAGTTATATAGAGTCATTTAGACATGGTCACAATCTTTACAAACTGATAGTTAATATGTATGAATCTGTTGTGGATCTGTAAAGTAAACTTCATTGCTATGCCCAGAATCTTCAGAAATTTCTAACCCTGAAAATTAGTAATTAGTTCTAAAGTATCATTCATTAAAAACAAACAAACAAAAAACAACAACAAATTGGTGACATTTTAAGATCAATGTCTACTATCATCAATACCATTATTTTAATTGATATTGCTAACAGCACACCATTTACTACTCTGGGGCAAAAAAATAAAGCATTCACAAAAAAGTGAGGGTTTTTTTTTCCCTTTCCCCACCATTTTAATTATTACATAGTATAGAATATACTAAAATCATTCATCATAGCACAATTTCAATAGGCAAATCCACCAGAAAAATGTAGTTTGGTACAATAATAGGAAAGGCCAGTGAGTGGAATCAGAAGGTATAGGTTCAAATCACATTTGTGAAACTTACTGTACTGCACTTAATTCCAAGTTGGTTTTCTCACCTGTAAAATGTAGGAGTTAGATAACATGACCTCTAGAATTTCCAGTGTTAGAGTTATGAATTGGTATCTCTGAATAGCTTATTTTTATTCCTGTACCAAAAACCAAATTTTAGCAGAAGATGGTGGGAATATATGGAGCTTTGCTTTGGCTAAGAGGGTCTGAGACCTAGTTTCTGCCAACTTCTCCTGGTTTTCCTCTCTTTGAAATTACTTTCTCATTGACTTTGTTGTGGTGCTGGTTGTTGTTTTTAGTGCCTTAATATTAATGTTGTTTATTTCTTTTTTTTAAATTTGGAAATAATTTTATTGGTATATTTTGTGTTTATGTAACCTCTATTTCCACACCTATTCCTCACTCTTCTCTCTCCCATCATCCAATAGAAGGAAGATTTTTTTTTAAAGAAAATTAGGAAAAGGAGGGAACAAATATCAGCAAAACTGAGCAATGCAGGGGTGGAGCCAAGATGGTGGAGGAAAGACATTAAACCCACAGAGCTTCTGATACAATAACCCGAAAATAACAATAAAAGAACCCTTGGGGCAGAAAAACACACTAAAATACAGGCTGAGAGTTTTCTCCAGCTATAGATAGATTTTAGGGGGCCATGCTGGGCCATGAATAAAGCCTAACCCTGCAATCGGGCCAACACAACAGACATCCACCAGAGGAATTTGCCCTAGTGCCTCTGAATCAGCTGCAGCACTGGTGTCTTCTGGAACCGAGCGTGTGGTGGACTGAACAGCTGGCCCTGGGGGTAATGTACAGGGGTACCAGTGGACTGGGGGAAGGATTCAACTGTTCCACCCCAGCGGGCAACCAGGAAGAAATCCTGAGCAGCAGGAGACCCAGGTGGGGGAGGGGAACAAGGGAGCAGTTTCATTGTAAGCTGAGAACCACACCACAGAAAGCTTTGCTGGTTGGTTGCTTAGTCAAATAGGCCTGAGGCTATCTCAGGACCTGAGAACAGGCCAGGTGAGATTAAAGCTTGACCCACCTCAACCCAAAACACCTGGGACCCTCTGAAGCTGAGAACAGGAGTGGAGCAGAGAAGCAGCGCCCCCCACCCTGCAGAGGAGAGTTTAAAATCAAATGAAAGTGAGCCCAGCCAGGCTGAGAAGAAGCCCAACTATCCCCCGGGGCCACGCTGTAGCTTGAACAGTGTGTCCTGGAAGCAGCACCACACTGTAAGAAGGAGTTAAAAGCCAAGAAATAGTAAGCCAGGATGAGTAGGCAGAGAAAGCAGAAGACCATCAAAAACTTCTTTGGGGGTAAGGTAGACCACAATACAACCTCAGAAGAAGAAGATAATAATAGGGTCAAAGCTCCAACATCCAAAGCTTCCAAGAAAAATATGAACTGGTCTCAGGCTATGGAAGCTCTCAAAAGGGACTTTGAAGAGAAAGTAGGAGAAATAGAAAGAAGATGTAGAGAAAAGGAGGAAAGAATGGAAAGGGAAATGAGAGTGATACAGGAGAGTCATGAGAAAAAAGTCAACAGTTTGAAAAGCCAAATGGTAAAGGAGATTAAAAAACTGTCTGATGAAAATAACTGCCTAAGAATTAGGATTGAACAAATGGAACCTAGTGACCTTATGAGAAACCAAGACAGAGTAAAGCAAATCCAATTGAATGAAAAAATAGAGGGCAATGTGAAATATCTCCTTGGAAAAACAGCTGACCTAGGAAATAAATCTAGGAGAGATAATTTGAAAATCATTGGACTACCTGAAAACCATGACCAAAACAAAAGCTTAGACACCATCCTCCTAGAGATTGTGAGGGAAAATTGCCCTGATATTCTAGAAACAGAAGCTAAAATAGAAATTGAAAGAATCCACCAATCACCTCCTGAAAGAGATCCCAAAAGGAAAACCTCCAGGAATATTATAGCCAAATTCCAGAACTCCCATGTCAAGGAAAAAATATTGCAAGCAGCTAGAAAAAAGGAATTCAAATACTGTGGAGCTTCTACATTAAAGGACCAAAGAGCATGGAATATGATATTCCAGAGGGCAAAGGAACTGGAACTTCAGCCAAAAATCATATACCCAGCAAAACTGAGTATAATTTTTCAGAGGCAAAAATGGGATTTCAATGAGAAAGAGGTCTTTCAAGCATTTGTGATGAAAAAACCTGAACTGAATAGAAAATTTAACTTTCAAATACAAGATCCTGGAGAAGCATAAAAAGGTAAACAGGAAAAGACCTCATGAGGGATATTAAAAGAACAAACTGTTTACATTCCTACATGGGAAGATAATACCTTGAAATCATAAGAACTATCTCAGTAAGAAATTCAGGGGCAGCTGGGTGGTGCAGTGGATAGAGCACTGGCCCTGGACTCAGGAGAACCTGGGTTCAAATGTGACCTCAGACACTTGACAATTACTAGCTGTGTGACTCTAGGCAAGTCACTTAACCCCAATTGCCTCACCAAAAAACAAAACAAGACAAAACAAAAGTCTTCACAAGAAATTCACAGATGACAGGGCTGAACTGAATATGAAGGGATGATATCTGTAAAGCATTTATGTTTTGTTCTTTGTAGGGCAGACAGGGTGGGGTGTCTTATGTCTGGGGTTGGATTTGGGCTCGGGCCTCCTGGGTCCAGGGCTGGTGCTTTGTCCACTGTGCCACCTAACTAATCCATGATGACATCATTAAAATAGGGTTGAGGTGTAGGAGGAATAAACTGGGGAAGGGAGAGAAGGGGAGAGATGGTATAGGGAGAGGTAGTTCACATGAAGGAAACAAGAAGAAAGCTTATGGAGGAGAATAGAAGAGGGGGAAGCAATTGGAGAGAGAGTGAACCTTAATATCATCATAATTGGCTCAAAGAAGGGCTAACATACATACTCAAGTTGGTATAGTAATATATTTTTGCCCTGGGGGGGGGGAGAAGGGAAGGAGGAAATGGCAAATTAGGGGAGAGAGCAGTAAAGAACAAAACACTTTCAAGGAAAATGAAGATCTTCTGCATTACTGCACCAGCATGATATATTGAATTGCTTGATCTCATAGGGAGGGTTGAGGAGGGAGGGAGGAAAAAAAATTTAGAACACAGAATTAGCTTAGGGGCAGATAGGTGGTGCAGTGGATAGAGCACTGACCCTGGAGTCAGGAGTACCTGAGTTCAAATCCGGCCTCAGACACTTAATACTTACTAGCTGTGTGACCCTGGGCAAGTCACTTAACCCCAATTGCCTCACTAAAAAACAACAACAACAACACAAAAGAATTAGCTCAGGGACCCTGATCTCATTGGAGTGGGCTCATGGAGGGAATAGCTTTCATACCCAATTGGGAGGAGCAATCTATTTAACCCTGCAGGAAAATAGGAGGGGAAAAGGACAAGGAAGGAAGGGTGAAAAAAGGGAGTGCAGAGCGAGGGAGAGGATAGAAGTAAAACACTTCTGAGGAGGAATAGGTAAAAAGAAGATAGAGTAAATGTCATGGAAAGGGAGTGGGATGGAGGGAAATAGCTATGATGATTGATTATAATGGCAAAACTTATGGTACCTACTTTGCTGGGCTTTTATGAAGAAAATTCTCTATCAAGCTTAAGGTACTATAGAAAGGTTATGATGAACAGGATACTATCAGGAAAACCTGGAAAGACCTACATGAACTGAAGCAGAATGAAATGTAGTGTATACAAAATAACAGCAATAGTGGGGGATGATCTGCTGGGAAGCTTGTGGTTATTTTCAGCAAGGCAATGAATGATCCAATATAACCCTGAAAGACTTATGAAGATTGCAGCCCATCTGCAAAGAAAGAACTGATAGTATCTGAAAACAGATGGAAACACATTTAAATTTTTTTTTTCATTTGCTCTTTGACAATTCCTTAATCTGAAGTTTGGGGTTTTTTGACTCTTTTCTTTCACAACTAGCTAATATGGGAATTTTTCCATGACTACTCATGTATAACTTATTTTGAATTGCTTGAGTTCTTGTGGGTGTGGGGTGGGAATGGAGGGGGGAAGAGAAGTTGGAACACAAAGTTTTTTTTAAATTGATGTTAAAATTTTGTTTTTACATATATTTTGGAAAATAAAATTCTTTTCAGAATTTAAAAAAAACCTGAGCAATGCATCAAAAAATATGTATTCTCACATCCAGGACTCCCATTGCTACAAAGGAGTGGAAAGGAGTGGCTTCTCATATTTAGAAACTTACATTTTAATGACCCTTAAGTTCAAATGCAAGAAATATATCAGTATCTATAAATGTGAGTGACCCAGGAAAATCCATGTTATGAGAATGGTTGCTACCAGCTCTGCTACTACTCCTAGCTATGAAAGTCCCATAGAAGTAGTATCTCATGGCCTAAAACTCTATAGGTTGAGTAGGTATGCTCTCAGGCATAAGTTTCTAATATTACAAAGTATTTTACAGACATTTCTCTTTGTCTCTGTTTCTCTCCCTCCCTCCCTCCCTCCTTCCCTCCCTTCCTTTCTCCCTCCCCCCCACCCCATCTCACTCTTTCTCTCTTACACACACACACACACACACACACACACACACACACACACACACACACACACACACACTACTATTCAGAAGTGTCTGACTCTTCATGACCCCATTTGGGGTTTTGGTTTGCCATTTTCCTCTCCAGCTCATTTTACAGATGAGGAACAGGCAAACAGGGTGCCCAGTGTACTTAAAAACATAAGGTTGGTTCTCATATACTGGGCTCTTCAGATAAGAGATTTCCCATAGGTTCTTGAGTCATGCTGAGAAAAATAAAACACCTCCCTTCCTCCAATTAGCTCTGCCCTTCCTGCCATAGGCATCTCTGGCAAAATGGTTATGTGGAACATAAACTCGTCATAGACAGGGATTTTTTGTTCTTTATCTTTGGGTCTTTATTGCCCCATGCACAGTAGGTAGTTAATTAATATGTGTTGCAATGAATTAAATGTACATAATAAAAGTGACATAAGGGTTGATCTCTCTTTAGGTCACTGATACAGCTAAAAAGCTCTTCCCAATAGTTCTTAGTTTAGAAATGTAAGCCTACATTTGAGAAATCTGATAGTCTGAACAATATATGCTCAGAAACAGAAGAGGATATTCAAGATGGCTTTTGTGTTGCCAAAATCTGCATTAACATTTTATGCAACCCTTCTCTAGAGCAGGGAACTTGCAAAATGCCATACTGGCTCTGAATTATACATGACAGTTCTATACTCTCCCCATTTTTACATTTAGTCTTTAAGCATATTTATAGCATGATTCTCATAAGCTCATTATCCAGTAAATACATTAAAAGGAGGATGCAGTGTCCCTTCAGGGAAGGGAGGGAGGAGGGGGAGGACCAACAATCAAAGAAGCCTTGAGGACAGCCACATTTAAATGTATAAACATGTGTCTGAAATTCTCCAGCTGAGAATCAGTATCAAAAGTTAAAACCATTCAGGGAAAGGGGCTTCAGATTTTCCCAAACCTCCAGCACGCATTGCCCTGAGACACTGTGAATTAAATTTCAGAGACCTGGGGTGAAAATATAAAGGTTAATAATTGGAAACATCAAACAGAAAAGCGGCCCTAATCCTCAGAGAAAGAACCAAACAACCTCAAAATAAGAAGTTACAGAAAACACAGCAAGCTTTGGCCCTGATTGTCCATGAAATTGACAGTTTAGTGAACTATTTTCGGGAACTGACTTTCCTCAAATTCATCTTTAGGAATGATCCCACCACAACCAACTGTTTTCCCCAATGCTGAAAACCCTAAGAGAACATCATGGTGTACCTTTCTGTCTGAGGTAGAATGTGTTGGATGGCATGTGTCCAAATCTCATATCTATTTGTGTGACATTTCCCCCAAGCATTGATCTTCAGAAAACAAATGTGAGGATAACCTGCTGATGTATGAAGAAATAAGACTGTCCCTGTGTCACAGAGTTTCTCCTGATTAGCATTGAATCAAGACCCCTTGGATAAAAGGACAAGGTCATTATACTTATTCTTGTCCACAGGTATTTTTTTTAAGTAGTAGATAGTTAATGACAATGTTCAGGAGCCCAAAGATGTTTAGGCTTTGAGATTATTCTGGCCCTTCTGTCTCTATCTGTTAGAGAGATTATGGCTCTTACCCCTTTGCTCCAAACACACACACACACACACACACACACACACACACCAGAAGTCATCTCATCTAATCCTTATCTAAGCAAAAATTCCCTCTACATTATCTTTGACAAGTGTTGATCCAGCTTCTACTGGAATTTCCCTAGTGATAGTGAGCTCACTACTTCCAGAGGCAGCCTATTTGACTGTTTGATAGCTGTCATTGTTTCCACTGTTAATATCCTTGAGGCTCAGATGATGGAATAAAGTCAGAAAGACCTAGGTTCAATTCCTCTCTGATATACACTAACTGAAACCATGGGCACAACACAACTTATTAGTATCTACCAAAACTCTATAGGAATATAAATTATAGAGTTGATTTGTTGTTGTTATTCAATTGTGCCCAACTCTTCATGACCTCATGAATCATACTGTCCACAGGGTTTTCTTGGCAGAAATACTGGAACGGTTTGTGGTTTCTTTCTCCGATGGATTAAAGCAAACAGAGGTTAAGTGACTTGTCTAGGGTCACACAGTTAGGAAGTGTTTGAGGATGGATTTGAACTAGTGTCTTCCTGACTCCAGGCCAAGTGCTCTATCTACTGACCCACCTAATTGCCTCACAGAGTTCCCTACAAGAAACATATTAGTGGATGTGAAGGAAATATCAGTAAAGCCTACTGAAATGCCTAAAGGGAGATTATCCAATTTGTGGACCATATCTAATCAATTTTCAAACCAAAGGCAACTGACCCATCTGTCAAATACTTCTACAGTAAATCAACAAGAATTAATTAATGCTTACTATGTGCTAGTGAGAACAGCTAGGTGGTATAATGGATAGAATGCCTGCCCCGGAGTCTGGAAGACCTGAGTTCAAATATAGTCCCAGACACAAGCTTTGTGACCCTGGGCAAGTCATTTAACCCTGTTTACCTCAGTTTCCTCATCTGTAAAATGAGATGGAGAAGGAAATGGCAATCTACTCTAGTATCTTTGCCAAGAAAATGCCAAATTGCATCACAGAGATGGACTATGACTGAAAATACTAAACAATAAATATGCTAAGGACTATGCTAAGACTCCTAGGGGTCCTAGTGGATAGAGAACTGGATGTGCATTTAGGAAGGGCCTGAGTTTAAATTCTGCTTGAGAAACTTACTAGTTTTATGACTCCATTTCCCAACAGCAGCTGGGCAGAATATCATACCTCCCCCAGATAAGGTGATCACCTAAAATCTTATCACCATGCACATTGACTCAGTTTTTGATACTCAGCATCTCAACTCTCAGTTGCCTCTCTCTCCTATGACTGAAGGGCTGAACTGGAGAGCAAAACACTTCTCCCTATGCTTTCCTTTATAGAAGGTTCAGAACTTGGCAGATAACTCTCCATTTTTAGCAGCTCTGTTTGGTTTTCACTCCACAAAACATCATACCATCACACCAATTACCCCCTGGTGGTCCCTTGCCTTTCTCCCCACTGCTTTTCAACTTTCTTTGGTGTGTTGATCCTCCATCCCCCATTAAACTGTAAGCTTCTTGGGGGCAAACACTGTCTTTCTCATTCTTATTTGTATACTTAGCACTTAAGACAGTGCTTGGCACACAGTAGGTGCTTAATAAATGCTTATTGAGAAGCAGCAAGGTGGTACAGAGGATAGAGCACCAGCCCTGGAGTGAGGAGGACCTGAGTTCAAATCCAGCCTCAGACACTTGACACTTACTGGCTGTGTGACCCTAGGCATGTCATTTAACCCCAGTTGCCTCAACAACAACAACAACAATAAAGGCTTATTGAATTGAATTGGCAGATTACTAACTTCTGTCTATCTTAGTTTCCTCATCTGTAAAATGGGGATAATGATAGCTCCTAAATCCCAGGATTTTTGTGAGGATGAAAGGAAACAATATTTGCAAAGCAATTTGCAAACCTTAAAGTTTTATATAAATGCCAGTTTTATTGTTATTATCACTATTATTATGCAGGGGGTGGGGTAAGGAAGTCTCCCCCTCCCTCTCCTAAAGAGGTTATATTCTACTAGGCAGAAGTAATATGTTCTCAGAGAAGTACTTACATAAAGATATATACAAAATAATGCAATACAAATTATGGTTAAGCAAAGCCTTGAATGATACTTGAGATTACAAGAGATAGAAGTGAGACAATATAGGCTTGGGAGTATAAAAACACAAATGGGGATATAAAATATCATGTATAAATATCTGTGAGAAGGCAAATCGATTTGTGCATAGAATGTATGAGTGGGAATAAAGCATAATCAGACTAGAAAGATAAGCTAGATTCATCATGAAGGACTGCAAATATCAAACAAGATTTTGTATTTTAATAAAAAGGCAAAGGGGAACCTTCAAAGGTTCTTGAGCAAAGGAGTGAGAAAGATAGAACTATACTTTAGTTACATCAGTTTGGCATCTATGCTGAGAACAAATAGAGGAAGGGAGTGATTGTAAACAGGGTGAATGATTTGGAGGTTATCCTAATAGTTCAGGTTAAGAAATGATGAGAACTTAACTCTGGTGGTTCTAATGTGAGTAGCAAAAAGTGGAACATATACAAGAGATGGGGAGTGATGGACTTGGTGTTACTTGGCACTTATTTGCATATGGAAATATGAATGAAGAATTGAGTATGAATCCTAGGTTTTTAACCTATGTGAATTTGACCCTTTAATTCCTGATTCATGGATAAATTAAATTGAGAAATCACTGTGTATTTATGTTATGGAAGTTTGGCTATATTACAGGTACAAAATGGAATTCTACTGTTCTAAAAGATATGAATGGATTATTGGATGGAGCATGGATAGTGCATGGACTTGGAATAAGAAAGATCTGAGTTTAGAACCTAAGTCAGATTCTTAACTGTATAACCTTGAGTAAACCATTTAATGAAAAACAGCATGGTGGCAAGGATAAGGCAGTGAACCTGGTCAGAAAGGTATGGTTTCAAATACTGCTTCAAACAGTTGATGTGTGACCCTGAACAAAACAGCTAGCTTTGTTTTTGCCTCATCTCCTCATTAGTAAAATGAGCATGTTGAACTTGATATCCTCTAAGGTCCATTCCAGCTTTATATATATGATCCTATGATTTTCTTCATATTGTTGATAGTCATTAATTTGAATGAATTGTCCTTACCCTCCAAGAAAGTTAGAATAGGTGTTCTACTCTACAAGATATTATGTAGTGGATTTTGTGGAAAACAAATGCTTTCCCCTTCCCAGACCTATAATTCAAGAATCTTTTTTTTTGGTCTTAGTGGGTACCGAACCCATAGATCACAATACCCTATCTATAGACAAATTTCATCTTTTCTGGAACTTCCTTCCTAGGAGTGACTACTACAGAAAAAAAACAAATTTCCCTGTAGTCAATCCTACTAAAGAGCATCTTTGGTTTTGTTATGCAGTCCTCAAGTGGCAGGGAAAGCACCAGTGGGCCACTGATGATAGCCTTTTGAACATTGTAGGACTTACTTGCAAGAGATGGTATTTCTCTAATCCTTGATCCTTTAGGGAAATATAGGTACATCCCCATACTATGATAGGGCAATAGAGGAGAATTTTAATAACCCCAAATATCTTCCCTAATTCCAATCATTAATTTGTTTAGAATGCATGTCTAAAGCAAATGTAATAGTCTCAATACAAATAAATCCATCAGATTAGTAAGGAAACAGTAAGTCCACTGGAGGATGAGGGGAGGTAGGATGAACAGCTTGAAAGAAAGAAAGAGTAGAGAATATGAAGAGTAAGCCTAGTGAGAGTATCAAAGGGAATTAGTTGGAAGCTTCGCTGTGAACCCAAAGCCTAGTACTGTGGAACTGGACATCTGCATAGACATCCTCATTGACCTTTTGGAAGTGGTGCCAAATCAAATGAGGGGAACATAAAAGGGAAATGAAGTGGCAGTCAACAAATTGGGCTGACTTTACAATTTTGCCTGGGATCCACTCTAAACTGTCCTACTCACATGGAATTCAGGAGAGTTTACTATTAACTTTCAATAAAATAGCTTAGTTCTATGTTGTTGGTTTTGTTTTGTCTGGCAGAGAGAAAGGAGAGCTTCATAAGCTAAACTGAACTTGTTTTTTCTTTTAAAATTCTTTTTTAATGGACTTTATACCATCTGACCATGATTAGGAAGAAAAAATAAATAAAACCTTTCTTGTGAGGGACATTTCATTCATTTATTTCATTCATTCTCCTGCCAGCTCATTTTCATCTGGTTGCACCCTTCTGAGTTTCATCATACCCCACCAAGGACTCACCAACTTGCAAAATCATACCTAGAACTCATACTTCATGAGTACCATTGGATCCTGAAACCCTTCCTTCCCTCTGCTGGACAGAATGGAAGGTGGATAGTGAAGAGCTCCTCCTTGAATATCTATTTAAGGAAGATTCCCAGGGCATCCCTTCATTTTCAACCAGGCTGCATTCCTCTGCAGTACCCCTTCCCTTTGCCAATGGCTTCTCTGTCCTGTCTACCTTTTCACTATTTTTTTCCCAGGCAATGAGGGTTAAGTGATTTGCCCAGGGTCACACAGCTAGTAACTGTCAAGTGTCTGAGGTCGGATTTGAACTCTGGTCCTCCTGAATCCAGGGATGGTGCTTTATCCACTGTGCCACCTAGCTGCCCCTTCATCTTCTTTTTATGTGTCTTCTTCCCCTATTACATTATGAACTTCTTGTGGGCAGAGAAAGTTTGCCTTTCTTTGTATTCCAACTGCTTAGCACAGTGTGGGGCACATCATAAATGCTTAATAAATGTGTAGCAACTAATCAAAATGAATAAATGTGCCCTAAAATTCTGACAGCAAGTCACATGTGCATTCCTTCAATGTGTAGCTTTTTAATATGTACTGGGAAGTACTACTACCTGGCCAGGAAATGTCTTTAGATATAGCCCCTTGTGCTAAATATAGAAAAGTTTAGTCTGGGCAAAGGGTAAACAGTCTTTATTTAATTTGTATTTTGATCTATTTGTTTTCTATGCAGACAAGGGAGTGGAAGTGTGGAGAAATATTTTTGGTCCAAAACAAAAGCTTTGGGCAAGTCACTTAAGCCATTTTCCTCAGTCCTTTATCTGTAAAATGAGCTAAAGGAGATGGCAAACCACTCTAGGACCCTTGCCAAGAAAACCCTAAACGGGTTCATGAAGAGTTGAACATTACTGAAAAACAACTGAACAACAACAATGGGTGGGTGATTCTATAAATTTCCATTTTCTTTTGAATGAAGAGGACCTTTGTTCAATGAAATTATACCTTCCTTTGTTTTCTGAAGATAAAGTACAAACATATATATAAAAGGGGGGAAATATGTTATTTGTCCAGGTTAAAATGAATTCATTCTAATCTCACTTTCTTAATTCCTGCTTTAGGACATGTGTTGTATGATATACAAATATTTCACTGTGAAGTATAGCATCCCCCTGAGGGATTCTCTCCTCCCTAAGTAGTGGACAACCCTAATAGGTTGTTTTCCTAAGAAGACAACTATATCTGGTTAAATTGTGCATCCACAATTAAAAAAACTTTAGCTAATGAGCACCCGATAGGAAGCTAACCTTGAATAGTTAACTAATAGACATGATTAGCCCAAAACAAACATATTTATCAGGATGGAATTATAAGAACAATAACAAGGCATTTACATGGGAATACATACCCCCCCCCAAAAAAAAAATATATATATATATATATGTGTGTGTGTGTGTGTGTATGTATGTATATAAATGTGTGTGTGTGTGTGTATATATTGTCAAGAGGAAGAATGAGCATTTAGACTATGCTAATAGAGAAGCACACAATAAAGAACACATAAGGCCAAGGCAACTCACACCTCCAGAAAAGCAGGGACACTGTGTCCTTTCCTATCTCATGCTGCATGACTTGTGTACAATATCTTCATTAGCAAGGACACTTGGTTATGTTTCCTTGGTCCATTCATTTCTACATTTTAACATGTAACATCTAGGACCTGTTCTCTTTTTCATTGCTAGAGGTCATAGTCCTCAGAGATGTCTCCTGCCTTGTTTCAACTGACTTGCGCCCTGTTGGTTGAGGCTTCTCTTTATTCAGGTAAAATATCATAATTCATTGCACTGAATTGGGAGGAAAGAAAAATCTCTTCCCTCAAAGAGGAAATGAGTAATTCTCTATAAAGATCTATCCTCTTCCATAACTGGTTTTCTTTTCTGCTGTCAGGAGGCACACTCTCCAGGAGGGTCTCCTCAATTTATTCCTAGGGAGATTGCCTTACTTTTCTAGGAGGGCAAAGGGATATAGCTAATCCATGTCCAGGCAATGGGTAACTATCATCTAATTTCATTATTTTGGTCAAGAACATTTTTTTTCACTTTTTATAAAGGGGTAATGAGAATAACCCCCTTTTTATTTTGTTAATGAATTTAACAACTTTTTTTTTATTACCTACTCTTTACTTTCTGAAATTTTACCATCTGAATTGAGAGCAAATCAATTAATCTGAGGTATACTGATCAACTCCATTAAACAAAAGCAGAAGTTGCATGGATGAATGTGCAGGGAGCTCATCCAACTCTCAGAAGATACAGTCATCTCAATGATCTCAGAGATCTCTTATATGAGCCTTTGATGCTTATTTTGGCAGGTCATTTCAAATAATTTTGAATTATATGTACATACAGACCTAAGATGCCATCTAGTCAAATCCTCTTAATTTTACAGATGAGGGATCTTAGGCCCAGAAAAGTTAAATGATATATCCATAGTTAGAATATTATTATGTTTCAGAGGCAAGATTTGAACCCAGGTTGTCTGACAGTAAACCCAGTGCTCATTTTCATGATAGGATACTTTAGATAGATGGATAGATAGATAGATAGAAAGAAAGAAAGAAAGAAAGAAAGAAAGAAAGATAGATAGATAGATAGATAGATAGATAGATAGATAGATAGATAGATGATGGAAGGAAAGATAGGTAGGTAGATAAATGGTAGATAGATGGAGAGATAGATAGAGAGATAGAGCATTTATTGAATGCTTACTATGGGTTTAGCACATTGCTAGGTGCTTGAAATGCAAATACAAGCAAAAAAGAATGATAGTTCCTGCCCTTAAAGAGCTTACATTTTAATGAGGGAAAGAGAGAACATAAAAGAAAACTGAAAAAGAGGAAGAGGAAGGGCAGAGCTAAGGTGGACAAGTAGTCTATGTAGTTAGTCATAGATTGATCTGGGTTTTCAGTAAGCATGGCTGGTGTGGGTACTTCCTCAAACAGAGGTTCTGAAGAAACTCATCAATAGGAGGATGAAGCCAAAAGGTAGAATCATTGCCAGTGTGAAAAGATCTCCACAAAAAATTGGAGTGAATAGCCATCGCCCTTTCCCTACCTTGCTAGGATGCTCTTTGTTAGTCAATATAAATGATTTGAGACACCTGAGAATGCTATGGAAAATCCAGGGTCTTACAAACTATCAAGAATATCCTGAGCTAAATTATAGCCAAACATATAAGATTTATAGAATGGCAGTAAAAAAAAGCAAATGTTTATGTTGTATTATCCATTCCAGATATCAAAAGATATTTTTGTTTTGTTTTTCTAAAATGTCTCCTCCATACCCAAAGGATTCAGAGCTATTCTGTGCCTCAGTCCCATAAATAATGTGCTGCTTCAGATGTCTGTCCAGAGTAGTTTGGAAAGCAAGAGCTTTCTATCATTCTCCCAGGACTCGAAGAGAGAACATCATGGTGCAGTCACTTCAAAGTAACAAATTCAGCCTCTATCTGTTTAGGGATAGAGGAGAAAGAACAAAGTTTGATGATGTTTCTGAGCTTTGCCGGCCTGAGGATTGAGCACAGCTTGCCATGTGTTAGATGATGAGCATACATTTACAGGCCCACATGCTCTCCTATTCCCCTTTATTACTTCCCAAATAAACTGCCTCCATTACTTTGCAAAACCCTCCTTTTTTATTTGGCTACATTGGTCTTTGGGGAGACCAACTCCTGAAAACCTTTAAGGCCTGTTTTCAGAGAAAATGGTGCTTCATTTTTCTTTCACCTGAGACCCTAATCAAGATGCAGCTTTTCATGGTCCCCAGTGGTCAGAAAATATGAATAAGGTAGGAAATGGAGATTTCATATGTTCATCCAATGGTCTGTTTGGAAGGCATGTATTGAAATACACTTGATGTCTACCTCTGCCTCCAACAACCCTTACACGCTTTTAATGCTCAGCTACCTCCTCAGATACTATCTCCTATGGGAAGTCCTTCCTGAACCCTTGCCAGTTGTTAGATTTCTCTCCCTGCTCTGATGATCTCATACTTTATTAACTTATCTAGTTACATGTTTCATGTCCTTGTAGAATATAAGTTCCTTGAGGAGAGGCATTGTGCTTTCACTTTTGTTTTTGAATCCCAAGTGCCTAGCACAGTATTCTGAATATAGTAAGCATATAATATAGTATATTTTACTACTGAATATAGTCTAGCATATGATGAATGTTTTTCAATTTAATTAAAAAATGAATAACATGCCTGTGTGAGAGACATAGAGTTAGATTCACTGAAAGAGAGAAAGAGACAGAGACAGAGAGAGATGATGATAGAGACAGAGAGAGAAAGAGACAGACAGACATGGAAAGGGGTTTGGAGTCTTGGACATTACAGGTAAATGGAGATTCTGGTGTATTTTTTTAAATTGTCATAGTTTAGACAAAGAATTCTTAAACTGGGGTCCATTGGCCCCTAAGGTATCTATGGATATTTTTCGTTGAGTCTATAAGCTTACATATGGAAAAAAAATATACTTTTATTTCAATATAATTGTTTTATTCTGTAATCTTATTGATTTTATCTTATGCTTTGAAAAATATGGTTTTACCATACTACCAAAGGGGTCCATGACACAGAAAAAAAGGTTAAGAACCCCTAGTTTAGAGACGATTTTGAAAATAAGATTTTATAGTGCTTCAGAAAATGTGGTTCACTGTCCTCTCTCACTCAAAAATAAGAGGTTAATGTAAAATGTGTCCATGAATAGAATGGCAAAAATATCAGCAAATCAGTATTGGCTCTTTTAGTCAGCCAGCTGTTATCCTTTGTTCAGCAAAATGTCCATCAGCATTGTACATTCTTTTAGGAGTGTATACACAGTTAAAGAAAAACTGTTTGAGAAAAATAATACTTAAAAATAATAGCAAGGAGCTTTCTTAGGGTTCTATAAAGATTTTAATCAGTTCAAGGTCAGTGGCAATAGAGGAGTGGGAAGTCAAAACTCAGTGAGAAACTCCCCTCTCTCCTGAAAAGGTAGTTTGCTCTACTAGGATCAAGGGCGATAAGTACCATGGGTTTGTCCACATGAATAGAGGGACTTTAAATTGATAATAGTTTTTATCCTATTGGGAGGAAGGGACATACTTCAAACAGATGGCTACTTCCCCATGCTTCCAAATACCCTGAGAAGATTATCTAAGAATTTGTCACTCTCAATTAATGTGCCAAAGATTCAAATACAAATTTTAATGGGGCTATAGTAAGACAAAACAAAACACAATTTAAAAAAAAACACTGAGGAATCAATCAATCTAAGAATTGCAAAAAAGAAAAAGAGGGGTCAAGAACTGCTTTTGCAATTTAAAAATGACTTCAATTTACTATTACTACATTAATATCTTGAGGTGTAGGCATCTTCACCTAATTCTTCTAGAAATACTAACTAGGCCCAGTACCTTTTAAAAGCTGTTATAATGCAGAGGGAATTGGGTGATGAATGCAAAATCGATAACACTACTAAAGAAGCTACCTGATTTATCTTACAATCAACAGGGGAGGAAAAAAAAATACATTTTGATGTTATGACTCAGCAGGTGTTAAGATGTAAACCTCTCATAAAAAGATTCTGAGGCAGAGATGGATCAGCCTACTCAGCAGAAACAGGTTTGGGCAGGGAAGGTGGTTAGAAGATGAGGGGCAGAGGCAGTCAGAAAATTCCAGTGATGAGTTGCCTAGAGATGATTCTAAAGATGGGCAAAGTGCTCTCTCTGCTATCAGTACTAACAAGGTGGAGATGCAAAGCTGGCCTTTGGCAATCAGATCAAACAGGTCATTTCATCCCCACAGTCTTGGCACCAATGTGAAACCATTACAGTCTTCCTTCCCACTAAGGGAATTGCTCAGGGAAATACTGTAGCCTTAAATTTATGACTGTTGCACTGTCTATATTACAGATCCTTTTTTTCAAGGAGTTAGCTTGGAAAGGTGATTTCCCTGGAAAGCAAATTCCCTACTTTAAAACAGGCTGTCAAAACCTAAGAGAAGAGAAATACTAAGAGAATTTTTATTTAGCTAATCCCAAAGTGCCATGGGTAGATGGTTATCTGGAATAAATCCAACTATGCCTGTATTCATCAGTAGCCTTTGGGAGTATTTTCCCATAGAGATTGCCCTCATTGGATTAAAGACCCTGAATTCCTCCTTTCTCTAAATTCTCCAGTGTCCACTGATTCTCCTAATAGGGACTTAAACTATATTACTCTTTCCCCTTGGGAATCACCAGTTCTTTCCAAATAATGTCTATAGCCTGGACCTGATTTTGCTCCCAGAGTGGGCTGTTTACACAATGGAGATAAGTTGCCAAACAGAATGCAGAAAAGGTACCTACAGGAAATAAATTTGTAACAGGGAGTTGAAAAGAATAAATCAGGGAGTTTGGATGGGGCAGAATACCTTGCAGTCAATCAGAAAAATGCTGACAATTCTTGTCCCCTGCTTCTTCCATTTCAAAAACAATGCAAATGAATCTGAGGTCTAAAGAGAGACTGGTTGATTTTATGTAAGGACTCAAAAAAAGGATACTTGCTAACTATAATCATCACTAATAACAATGAATACCTTCAGATCTATATTTCATGGTGAGTACAGAAAACTCCATTTGTCATTCCTTACAAAATACCCAGACACTTGAATAACCCATGTGTACTCATGTCATGTGCAAGTATTTGGAATTGTATTATATTTCAGTTTTCTTAAATCTCAGAATTTTTTTAAAGAGGGATAAAACACATTGTGGTAATGTGCATTTTTTTTAAATCTACAAAAAAAGCAGATCTCTGAACCTAATAAATTTTTAACTGCTTAACTTTTACTTCTATGAATTGGATAACTTCATTATGAGTTAAATTGGCTCAAAGTTACAGGGAAGTTAGAGAAACATTATCTTCCACTCCCTTCCTCCCCTTTCCAGCCCTCTCACATAATAATGTTATAATATATTTTATTTATTTTTTAAAATAATAAATATTTTTATTTATAGTTTTGAGTTTCAACTTTTATCCCTTCTTCCCTCCCTCCATTCTTCCCTCCCTCCCTTCCCCCCTCTCAGAGGTGGTTAGCAATCAGATATAGGTTATACATGTGCAATTATGTAAAACATTACCATATTAGTCATTTATAATATATTTAACAATATCTTCATATATTTCAAATATGAATTATGGATTTTCCCATATATGAAATTTCTTTCTATAATTATAAAGTTATTATAACCATCAAATTATATTTGTTTAAAAAAATGATGCTTTGAGTATAAACAGGACCAAGGATAATAGGAACTGAAGAAATATTGAGGAGACTTTTTAAATCAATTATCTTCTTAAGAAGTCCATTTCTATTTGCTTTGTTAGAGAATTTATCATCTTCATCATCATGCCTATCATGATTATGATCATAATCATTGATTTCTATGCTCAAATTAATTAGGATTTCATAAAATCCTGATTTTAATGTCTTATTGTGGCATAGAAGGAACAGTGGGTTCTCAAAGGCTCTGAAAGTTTTTACTATTCAGAAAACAATTTGAATATAGTGCTGGAAAGAGGCAAAACCTGCTTCCTGAGAACAATCCAGCTAAGTATGGGGAATCATATCAATAGGCTAGCCACTTGATTTGTTTATGGAGATACATGAAATAAAGAAAAGTGCAAAATGGTCCCTGGTCTCCTATAGCCCTCTTCCATTTCAGAAGAGATGATCACAAAGTAGTAGAAAAAGGTGGTGAGATGGGGGAGGAGTGGGACAGTAAATGAGCCTTATACTCATTAGAATTAGCTCAAAGACCTTAATCTCATCAGAGTTGGCTTAAGGAAGAAATAACATATACAATCAATTGTGTCGAGTAATTTTTCTAACCCTGCAGGAAAGTAAGAGGGGAAGGGGATAAGGAGGGAGGGGTGAAAGAAGGAAGGACAGGGTGGGGGGGAGCAGTAATAAGCAAAACACTTTTGAGGAGGGATAGGGTAAAAGACGATGAAAAATAGAGTAAATATATAGGTTGGAAGGAAGTAGTTAACAATAGTAATTGTGAACAAATTTTGAGGCAGAGGCAAGAGTAATGTAAAATGATGACAATGATGGTAATGGTGGTTGTGGTGGTTGATTGATTGATGGACTCATGATGATTGATGAAAGAGGAGGATTGATTGATGATGAAGACTGATTGAGGAGGAGGATTGCATAAAGAAGATGAAAATTGATTGACAATGATGAGGATTGACTGAGGATGATGATGAAGATTGATGTATGATGACTGGTGATTCACTGATTGGTGATGATGGTCAAATGTATGGTACTTACTTTCCTGAGCTATTGTGAAGAAAATTCTTTGTCAAGTATAAGGTAATATATAAATGTTGTCTATTACTGTTGTTACAATAATTAACCTCATAGGTTTATTGTAAGCAAAACTCTCGTTAGAGTACTATATAAATTCAGTTTACTATTAAAAAAAATATGAGAAGGATGCTATCAGAAAGACCAGGAAGTACCTGCATAAGCTGATGCAAAGTAAAATGTACTGAATACAAAATAACAGTAATATTGTAAGATGATCTTCTGTGAATGACTTAGTTATTTTCAGCAATGCAATGAGCCAAGACAACTCTGAAGGTCTTATGAAAAATGAAATCCATCTACAAAGAGACAACTGATGGTATTTGGATACAGATTGTAACATAACTTTTTTGTTATTTCCTTTATCTGAAGTTTTGGAGTTTTTTTCTCTTTTCTTCCAGAACCTGGCTAATGTGGAAATGTTTTACATGAATGCTCAAGTTTTATTTATATTGAAATGCTTGAGTTCTTGGGGAAAGAGGGGAAGGAGGGAGGAAGAGAATTTGGAACATAAAGTTTTAAAAAAATTAATGATGAAATTTGTATTTCACATGTAATTTGGAAAATAAAATCCTAAATATTAAAAAAGTAGTAGAAAAGAAGAGAGTTTGCTAAGAATCATATAAGTTTCAGACCATTTCTGTTGGTATTCTAAATATATATCTTCAGTGACAAAATGGCCATACTTTTCAGGGAAATGAATTATAATTACTATGATATCTTGTCAAGGAATGAAATGAGAAGTGATAAAAGGAAATTATACTTAAAAGAAAGGATGGTTCACAGATTTTTTAAAGAAGAAGAAGAAAGAGTTTGGTTCATTGCACAAGTCAAAAAAATAAGAAGCTTTATTTCAAAGAAGACTTGATTGATTTGTATTTTAAAGCTAATTATAAGTATTTGAAAAAATACAAAGATTAAAATAATCATTTATGCATGAGAATCTTTTGTAGAGAAAAAGGTACAGAAATCCTTTGTAGAAATGGATCACATTGAAAGTGAAATATTAAAAACAAATTAAATACTTAATAATAATACTCAGTGACTTCAATGCAAAGATAGGCATAGGAGAAAATATTATATATATATACATATATATATAATATTTTCTCCTATATATGTATATATAGAGGGAGAGAGAGAGAGAAATATTTACATATGTGTGCCAAAAATTTTTAGGAACAAGAAAAGGGTGGGTTTATAATTGATATATTATCTAGTTCCATATATAATGAATTGTTCTTTGAGATATGGAATTCATGGGATAGACTGAATACCAAATACATGTATAAAAATTAACCAACATATTTTTTCTTTTTCTATTTTTCCATAAAAATATTTTATTATTTTCCAGTTACATGTAGAGATAGTTTTCAAGATTTGTTTTTATAAGATTTCTAGTTTCAATTTTTTTCTCCTTCCCTCCCCACTCCCTCAAGACAGCAAGCAATCTGATATGGGTTATATATGTATAATCACATTAAACATATTTCTGCATTAGTCATGCTGTGCAAGAAGAATCAAAGCAAAAAAGAAAAACCTCAAAAAAGAAAAACAAAAAATAGAAATAGTATGGTTCAATCTGCATCTAGATTCCATAGTTTTTTCTGGTTTTTTTTTTTTGGATTTGGAGAGCATTTTCTATCATGAGTCCTTTGGAACTATCTCGGACCATTGTATTTCTGAGAAGAGTCAAGTCTATCACAGTTAATCAACACACAATGAAAACAACATATTTAAGCACAAAGGAATGTTTACCAATGTGTCATTTTCAAATCAACTTTTTGTGAACAATTAGATCAAAAACGTGTTAGAGCAAAAGTAAAAAATAAACAAATTAGGAAATAATGAAAATGACGTGTCTATTTGAATAACACCCAATTTTATTTATTTAAACAAGATACTGAAAAGAATGAGAAATAAAAGACATCAACACAAACTACAAACTTTTCTTTTTTTTCCTTTTTTTAATTAATAAAGTATTTTATTTTTTTCCTGTTACATGTAAAGATAGTTCTCAACTTCTGTTTATACAAGCTTTCTAATTTCAGATTTCTCTCTCTCTCTCTCCCCTCCCTCCCCCCTCCCCTAGAGAGCAGGTAATCTAATATAGGTTATATATCTATATATACACATAATAACATTAATCCTATATCTGCATTAGTCATGTTATAAGAGAAAAATCAGAGCAATGATGAAAAACCTCAAAATAGAAAAAACAACAGCACCAAAAACAAAAGAAATAGTATAGTTCATTCAGCATCTATACTCCACAGTTCTTTTTTTTTTTTCTTGGATTTGGAGATCCTCTTCTATCATGAGTTCCCTGGAACTCTTCTGTACCACTGCATTGGTGAGAAGAACATAGTCCATCACAATAGATCAACACTCAATGTTGATGATACTGTGTACAATGTTCTTCTGGTACTGCTCATATCACTCATCATCAGCCCACGCAAGACCCTCCAGGTTTCTCTGAACACCTCCTGCTCATCGTTTCTTACAGCACAATAGTATTCCATTGTATTCATATACCACAACTTGTCCAGCCATTCCTCAATTGATGGGCATCCCCTCAACTTCCAATTCCTTGCCACCAAATAAAGAGCAGCTATAAATATTTTTGTACATGTAGGTCCCTTTCCCCTTTCCATGATTTCTTTGGGAAAAAGACCCAAAAGTGGTATTGCTGGGTCAAAGTGTATGGACAGCTTTATCGCCCTTTGGGCATAATTCCAAATTGATCTCCAGAATGGTTGGATCAGTTCACAGCTCCACCAACAATGCATTAGTGTTCCAGGTTTCCCACAGCTTCTTCAACATTTTTTATTTTCCTTTTTTGTCATTTTAGCCAATCTGATAGGTGTCAGGTGGTACCTGAGAGTTGTTTTAATTTGCATCTCTCTAATCATTAGAGATTTAGAGCATTTTTTCATATGGGAATAGATAGCTTTGGTTTCTTCATCAGAAAACTGCCTGTTCATATCCTTTAACCATTTGGGGAATGACTTGGATTCTTATAAATTTGATTTAGTTCCTTATATATTTTAGAGATGAGGCCTTTATCAGAAGTACTGGCCACAAAAAATGTTTCCCAGCTTTTTGCCTATCTTCTAATTTTGGATGCATTGCTTCTGTTTGTACAAATTTTTTTTTAACTTAATGTAATCAAAATCATCCATTTTGCATTTTATAATATACTCTATCTCTTGTTTGGTCATAAACTGTTTTCCTTTCCAAAGATCTGATAGGCAGACTATTCCTTTCTCTCCTAATTAACCTATGGTATCACCTCTTATGTCTAAATCGTGTATCCATTTTGACCTTATTTTAGTATAAGGTACAAGATCTTGGTCTATGCCTAATTTCTGTCATACTATCTTCCACTTTTCCCAGCAGTTTTTGTCAAATACTGAGTTCCTATCTCAGAAGCTGGAGTCTTTGGGTTTATCAAACACTTCATTACTAGTGTCATTTACTACTGCATTTCCTTTGCCTAGCCTATTCCGTTGATCTACCACTCTATTTTTTAGCCAGTACCAAATAGTTTTCATGACTGCTGATTTATAGTAAAGCTCCAGGTTGGTACCACTAACCCACCTTCCTGTGAATTCTTTTTCATTATTTCCCTGGATATTTTTGATTTTTTGTTTTTCCATATGAATTTTGTTATTATTTTTTCTAGCTCTGTAAAATAATTTTTAGGTAGTCTGATTGGTATGGCACTGAATAAGTAAATTAATTTAAGCAGTATTATCATTTTTACTATATTAGCTCTGCCTATCCATGAGCAATTGATACCTTTCCAATTATTTAGATCTGATTGTATTTGTGTGAGGAGTGTTTGGTAGTTGTGTTCATAGAGTTCCTGGGTTTGTCTTGGCAAGTAGACTCCCAAGTATTTTATATTATCTACCATTTCTTTAAATGGAATTTCTCTTTCTATCTCTTGCTGCTGGACTTTGTTGGTCATGTATAGAAATGCTGATGATTTATGTGGATTTATTTTATATCCTGCTACTTTGCTAAAGTTGTTAATTGTTTCAAGTAATTTTTGAGTTGATTCTCTAGGATTCTTTAAGTATACCAGCATAACACCTGCAAAGAGTGATAGTTTTGTTTCCTCCTTTCCTATTCTAATTCCTTTAATTCCTTTCTCTTCTCTGATTGCTAAAGCTAAGATTTCTAGGACAATATTAAATAATAGGGGTGATAATGGACATCCCTGTTTCACCCCTGATCTTATTGGGAAGGCCTCTAATTTATCTCCATTGCATATAATACTTACTGATGGTTTTAGGTAGATACTGTTTATTATTCTAAGGAAAGCTCCCCCTATTCCCAAACTCTCCAGTGTTTTTATTAGGAATGGGGGCTGTATTTTGTCAAAAGCTTTCTCTGTATCCATTGAGATAATCATATGATTTTGGTTGGTTTTCTTATTGATATGGTTGATTATGTTAATAGTTTTCCTAATGTTGAACCAGCCCTGCATTCCTGGTATAAATCCCACCTGGTCATAGTGTATTATCCTGGTGATCACTTGCTGTAATCTCCTTGCTAATATCTTATTTAAGATTTTAGCATCAATATTCATTAGGGAAATTGGTCTATAATTTTCTTTCTCTGTTTTTGCTTTGCCTGGTTTTGGTATCACCACCATATTTGTGTCATAAAACGAATTTGGTAGAACTCCTTCTTCACCTATTTTTCCAAATAATTTGTATAATATTGGAATTAATTGTTCTTTAAATGTTTGGCAAAATTCACCTGTAAACCCATCTGGCCCTGGGGATTTTTTCTTAGGGAGTTCATTAATGGCTTGTTCAATTTCTTTTTCTAATATGGGTTTATTTAAGGATTTTATTTCCTCTTCAGTTAACCTGGGCAGTTTGTATTTTTGTAAATCTTCATCCATTTCATTTAGATTGTTAAATTTATTGTCATACAGTTGGGCAAAATAATTCCTAATTATTGATTTAATTTCCACTTCATTGGTGGTAAAATCACCCTTTTAATTTTTTGATACTGGTAATTTGGTTTTCTTCTTTCCTTTTTTTTAATCAAATTACCCAATATTTTATCTATTTTATTGGTTTTTTCATAAAACCAGCTCTTAGTTTTATTGATTAATTCTATAGGGTTTTTTTTTGCTTTCAATCTTATTAATTTCTCCTTTAATTTTCAGAATCTCTAGTTTAGTATCTAATTGGGCATTTCTAATTTGTTGTTTTTCTAGCTTTTTCAGTTGCATGCCCAATTCATTAATCTCCTCTTTCTCTTTTTTATTCATGTAAGCATTTAGAGCTATAAATTTTCCCCTAAGCACTGCTTTGGCTGCATCCCATAGATTTTGGTATTTTGTCTCATTATTGTCCTTCTCTTAGATATAGTTATTGATTATTTCTATGATTTGTTGTTTGGCCCATTCATTCTTTAGAATGAAATTATTTAGTTTCCAATTGATTTTCATTCTACTTTTCCCAGGCTCTTTCTTACATGTAATTTTTATTGCATCATGATCTGAGAAGGATGCATTTACTATTTTTGAGTTTCTACATTGACTGATGTTTTTGTGCCCTAATACATGGTCAATTTTTGAAAATGTGCCATGTACTGCTGAGAAAAAGGTATATTCCTTTCTATCCCCATTCAATTTTCTCCAGACATCTCTCATGTCTAACTTTTCTAGTAATGTATTCACCTCTTTCACTTCTTTCTTATTTATTTTTTGGCTAGATTTATCTAATTCTGAGAGGGGGAGATTCAGATCCCCAACTAGTATAGTATTACTGTCTAATTCCTCTTGTAACTTATTTAACTTCTCCTCTAAGAATTTGGATGCTATACCACTTGGCGCATACATATTCAATATTGATATTAAATCATTATCTATAGTACCTTTTAGCAAGATGTAATTTCCTTCCTTATCTCTTTTAATGAGATCTATTTTTGCCTGTGCTTGGTCTGAGATAAGGATTGGTACCCCTGCTTTTTTTACTTTAGCTGAAGTATAATATATTCTGCTCCAGCCTTTTACCTTTACTCTGTGTGTATCTCGCTGCTTCAAATGTGTTTCTTGTAAACAGCATATTGTAGGATTCTGGTTTTTAATCCACTCTGCAATTCACTTCCGTTTTATAGCAGAGCTCTTCCCATTCACATTCACAGTTATTATTACTGAATGTCTATTCCCCTCCATTCTATTTACTCCCTTTGTACTTTCCCCCCCTTCTTTCACCCTATTCCTCCTCACCAATGTTTTACTTCTTACCCCTGCCTCCCCCAATCTGCCCTCCCTTTTTATCACCCCCCTCGCTATTCTTTACCCTTTTCTTCCCTGCTTTTGTCCTCCCCTCTATCAGTCCCCCCCCTTTCCCTTCCCCTTTTGCTTCCCTAAAGAATGAGCTAAGTTTCTTTATCCCAATGAACGTATATGTTATTCCCTCTTTGAATCAAATCTAATGAGGGTAGGGTTGAAACAATGTTCACCCCTTCTTTCTTTCCCTCTATTACAATAGGGTTTTTTTTCACCTCTTCATATGATATAATTCACCCCATTCCACCTCCCCTTTCCTCTCCTCCCCATAGACTCCCTTTTTAACCCCTTAATTTTCTTTGTATCATCACATCAAAGACAATTTATATTTATACCCTCTGTGTAAAGTCCTTCTCTCTGCCCAAATACATTTACAATTCTTAAAAGTTATGACTATTATCTTCCCGTGTAGGGATATAAACAGTTTAACCTAATTGAGTAACCTTTTTCCCCCCCTCTGTTTACCTTTTTAAACTTCTCTTGAGTCTTGTATGTTAAGATTGAATTGTCTATTCAATTCTGGTCTTATCATCAGGAATGATTGAAAGTCCCCAATGTCATTAAATGTCCCTCTTTTCCCCTGAAAAAGAATGCTTATTTTTTTTTTCTGGATAATAGATTCTTGGCTGCAATTGAAGCTCCTTTGCCTTCTGGAATATCATATTCCAAGCCTTGCAGTCCTTTAACGTTGAAGCTGCCAGGTCCTGAGCATTCCTGACTGTGGCTCCATGATATTTAAATTCCTTCTTTCTGGCTGCTTGGAATATTTTCTCCTTCACCTGATAATTCTGGAATTTGGCTACAACATTCCTTGGAGTTTTCCTTTTGGGGTCTCTTTTAGGAGGTGATCGGTGGATTCTTTCAGTGATGATTTTATCCTCTGATTCTTTGATATCAGGGCAGTTGTCCTTAAGCATTTCCTGGAATATGGTGTCTAGATTCTTTTTCTGGTCATGACTTTCAGGCAGTCCAATGATTCTCAAATTGTCTCTCCTGGATCTGTTTTCCAGATCAGTTGTCTTTCCAATGCAGTATTTCACATTTTCCTCTATTTTTTCATTCTTTTGATTCTGCTTGACTGATTCCTGGTGTCTCATGGAATCCTTAACTTTCAACTGTCCAATTTTAATTTTTAAGGCATTGTTTACTTCAGTGAAATTATGCACTTTTTTTCCCATTTGGCCAGATGAATTTTTTAAGGAATTGTTTTCTGCAGTCAATCTTTGTGCTTCCTTTTCCAAGCTGCTGATTTGTTTTTCATAATTTTCTTGTTTTGCTTTCATTTCTCTCCCCATTTTTTCTTCTACCTCCCTCAATTGATTTTTGAAATCCTTTTTGAACTCTTCCAGGAAGGCTTTTTGTTCTTGAGACCAATTCACCATCCCTTGGGAGGCTTCACACGTAGGCAATTTTAGGGTATTGTCCTCATCTGAGTTTGCGTTGGCTTCTTCCCTATTGATATAGAAGCTCTCAATGGAGAGGGCTCTTTTTTGCTTCTTACTCATTGTTGCAGCTTATTTATTTATTCTTTAAGTTGAGGTCTGCTCTGGGGGCACCAGAGTCCCTGTTTTGGGCTTCTTGTGCAAGGGTATAGGTGCTGTGTGACCGGCTTTTTACTCTGAGGCCTTTATAGTGTGTCCAGTTCTCCCCCCTGCACTTCCTGTCTAAGCGCGCTGCGTCTGTGTGCCTGTTCGGGCCTATCCTGTTCATGGCCCTACCGCTGGCAATTTGCCCTCTCATCTGGTACAGGTAGGTTTTTCCACTGTCCTTCTTGGCCACCAGATTTTTTGAGCCAGGTTCCAGGGGCCTCAGTTGTTCAGCTGTGGCCCGCAGCTCCTGCTGACTTGCCCTGACCCCCTTGGTGCTGGGCTGCTGCCCTGCGCTGTGCCTCCCTTTTGCCCGAGTTAGACCGACCTTTTCCTGAAGTCTTCTAAATTATCTATGGTTGGAAGACTGTGTCTCTCTGTCTCTTTGCAGGTTCTGTAGTTTCAGAATCCATCCAGAGCCTTGATTTAATGTTCTTTTTTGTTTTTGTTTTTGTTTTTAGTGAGGCAATTGGGGTTAAGTGACTTGCCCAGGGTCACACAGCTAGTAAGTGTTAAGTGTCTGAGGCTGGATTTGAACTCAGGTACTCCTGAATCCAGGGCCGGTGCTCTATCCACTGTGCCACCTAGCTGCCCCTGATTTAATGTTCTTTTTGAGGGAACAGAAGGAGAGCTCAGGCAGCTTGCTGTTTCCTCTCTGCCATCTTGGCTCCACACCCCCCCCCCAAATTTTCTTAAGAAAGTTATCTAATATAAATCAATTGTCATTGTAAGGAAATTAAAAGAGTCTAGATATCTTCTGAACTAGCAAATTCTTGCTCTCCTTGGCAAGCAATTTGTGGCTACTAATGACAATAATGACTCAGAATATATTCATTTTTAAAATTTTAGAAAGAGGATGGGGTAGCTAAGTGGCACAGTGGATTAAGCACCAGCCATGGATTCAGGAGGACCTGAGTTCAAATCCAGCCTCAGACATTTGACAGTTACTAGCCATGTGACCCTGGGCAAGTCACTTAACCTTCATTGCCCTACCAAAAAAAAAAAGCATAAGGTGGAGGAGTATGAGCAATATAATATCATAAAACAAGAAGTAATAGATGGGAGAGAGGAGTTAAAGAAAAGCTTGATGAACCCAATTAAACCAGATTATCTCAAGAGGATACAATGATAATATGAGGGAAAGAACAACAAATAGAAACAACAAGGGAAAGATCTGTAAAGATTTCTAAGACAAACTCTTTTTGCCATCAATGAGAATAGAATCAATTTATTTAGATTCTACCACATGGATTGTTTGTATTGCATGAAGAAATGAAAATGGCACTAGAGAAAATGAAGATGGAAAAGCAACTATACCAAGTAGACAAGATTACCTATAAACTAAATATACCAAAAACCTCTCAGTTGAAGGTGACTTTCCTTTCCCAGAGGCTAATTTTCAGGGATTCTGAAAAAGATGATGATAAACGTTTTGGGGGGTGAAATGAACTTGTCTCTCTTTCTCACCAAAATAATGTGAATATAAATATTTTCCAAGATATATGATTGCTTTCCTATATGTACATTTTTAAAAAATGAAAGTAATCAGGGCAGCTAGGTGGCGCAGTGGATAAAGCACCAGCCCTGGATTCAGGAGTACCTACCTGAGTTCAAATCCAACCTCAGACACTTGACATTTACTGGCTGTGTGACCCTGGGCAAGTCACTTAACCCCTCCATAGCTCTGCAAAAAAAAAAAAAATGAAAGTAATCCATACATGCATGTAGTGGATCCCTAGTGAAAGAACGACAAAGGAATAGAAGGGTTATGCATCTACACAGATGTGTATTTATTCAGTAAATTAATAAATATTCATTTTTTATTAGAAAAAGCTAGTTGGTACAGTGGATAGAATATTTGGAGTGGAGTCCCAAAGACCTGAGTTCAAGTTCTGCCTTAGATAATTACTAGCTATTTTACCCTGGGCAAGTCACTTAACCTCCTATGCCTTAATTTTTCAGCTATATAATGGAGGTAATAACACCTACCTCCCAGAATTCTTGTGAATACCAAATGAAATAATATTTCTAAAGTGGTTTGGAAATCTTAAAGCACTATATCAATGGAAATTATTATCATTGTATTTGTTAATTATTATCATTATTTTTCAGTACCTCAAGTAGGTACTGAAGATGAGGGCAAAAACAAAACATGATCTGCTTTCAAGAAGTTTACATTCTTTTATGGATAGACAATGTGTACACATATAGATATGAGTCTCTTTCTGTCTCTCTCTGTCTCTCTCTTTCTCTATGTCCACACCCACACTGCTCCCCACACACAAACACATACACATGGTAATTTTTGTGAGGAAGTAATTTTGGCAGGCATCTTGTATAATGAAGAAAGGCTTCCTGTAGGAAGTTATGATTGAACTGAGCTTTAAAATAAACTGGGAATTTCAAGAGATTTTAGGGATAGATTGTGCAAAGGCATAGAGATGAGCTATGGGCTGTTATGCATAGGGATATAATTATGGCTGGAAGATAGTTTGTCAAAGGGAATGATGTCTAATAAGTTTTCAGGTAGACCAAAACCACAATATAAAGTGTTTTGTTTTTACATGCACTTATTTTATTTCTAGGAGATGGGGAACTAGAGCATGGAGAGGCTAAGGGGATGGTGGAATACCAAACTCTTCCCTATGCCTTCCTTTACAGAGGGCAGGAACTGAACTTAGGAGCTCATTCCCTTCTGAATCTTCTGCCCTGTTTGGTTTTAATTTCATGGAAAAAGATACCTCCTGGTTCCTCCCACCTTACTGCCTCCTTTGGTATATTGTCTCCCCCATTTAGATTATAAGCTCCTTGGGGGCAGGAGCTGTCTTTCTTTCTTATTAATTGTATCCCCAGCACTTAGCAGAGTCTGGAACATAGTAAGCACTTAATAAATGTTTGTTGGATTGGATTAGATTGCACTGGATTGGAATGCACGGGGAAGAAAAGGAATAGACTCATAATGAATATGAATAGTCAATCAAAACAAATTTCTACATTGGCCTGTGAAGGGTTTTAAATGTTAACTAGGAATTTATATTTTATCCTATAAGCAAGGAGAAGTCACTGGAGATTTAGAAGCTATGAGTTGATATGTATTTTGGGATTATCATTTGTACAGCTGTGTGCATTGCAGAGGTAAGAGTTTGAAGTCAGTGAGACCAAATAGGAGTTACAAATAGTCCAAATGACAATTGATGAGCATGTTTCCTGAGGTGTTGGCCATGTAAGTAAATAAAACAGTATGAATGGAAGTGATATTGGGGAGATAGAGATGACAAGAATTGATGGCAGAGATGGAAATGTTTTGGACATAACTATGGAATATTCAGTCAGAAATAGCAAAAAGGGGAGGCAGCTAGATGGCACAGTGCATAAAGCACCGGCCCTGGATTCAGGAGGACCTGAATTCAAATCTGGCCTCAGACCCTTGACACTTACTAGCTGTGTGACCCTGGGCAAGTCACTTAACCCTCACTGCCCCACCAAAAAATAAAAAATTAAAAAAAAAAAGAAATAGCAAAAAGGTATTTATTGATATAGAACTCAGGAGAGAAGTTAAAACTGGATATCTAGTACTAGGATTAATCTGCACAGAAACAATATGTGTGCATGCAAATAATAGTTAAAGGGAAAGCTAGGGTCAATCCAGATAATTTAATAGATTCTGAAGTCAATTATATCATTACATAATTGACTAAAAGGTTTAAAGCATAAGAGATCCCAATGTGTTTATTGATTTTTGCCTGAAAATGCATTTCATTTGGTAGAACAAAGAATCACCTTAAATAGTCTTTACCACAAAGGTATCTCCTTTGGCATTACAAAGTTATGTAAGATTCCTTGAAAGAAAGAACAAAGATAATTTTGTTCAATAATACTCAGCTTATTAATAACAAAGGAGGTATAAAAAGAGGAGATTTTGTTTTACTGAAGGATTTTTGCCACTATTATGAAAGATGTCCAATGCCAAATCCAAATGGCACTGAAGTTCCTTAAAGATGGTGAGATCCTCCAGGTGCTCCTGTTTTCAGATGATAGTAAATTAATCATATCATACTATTGGAAGTTGGATACTTCTTTCAACGAGACCCATTATCAATCAAAAGTGATCACCCTAACTAACTACAATAGAAAGACCCAAATAATTGAAGAATGCTTATCATTTAAAATAGGGGTCATCTAAATAGAGACTCTGGGAATTTGTTTTGTATTGATTATGTGTATTATTGCTAGAGTTTTATTCTCTCTCTTTAATGTGGGACAAAAAATAAAATTAATACTTGTTAATTTTTTTAAGTAAAAGAAAATAAAGGTTTTAAAGAAAGTAAAACCAGTTAACAAAGTAAGGACCTGACCCCATGGGAATCCATTACATTATCCAAAGGGCTAACTCATCAATCAGAAATTAAGATCAGCTACATTTTGCCTTGATGATAGCCTTGTGGCTTCAGCAGGATAAGCTCAATTGGGTCTTGTGCCCCTTGGCTGACTTTGTGCCCAAGGCCAGTGATGAATAATAACCTAACTTCTATTTCTTTTTTTGGTGAGGCAGTGAAACCCAAGAAAGAATAGGTATGAATAAGTTTCATTATGTGTCAAGGGTAAGATTACATTATCTTCCCCCCAAAGTATGTGTATGTGTATTTATATACATATATATAAATAACATACATATATATATTCTATATTTTCTCTCTATATAAAAATATTTACATATATTATGTATTCTGTAACTTCTATATCTATACATTCAATACAGTCATCTTCAAGCTCTTTAGATAGTGTTTACCTTCACACAGATATGTATGCATACACATGTACATATATATAGCAAGCACTCTACATATACAATGAACTATGTCCAAAGTAAGACAAGAGAGGAAAAATGATATGCATTGTTTTTGGAATTTTTTTCTTATTTTGTTGTTTGTTTGTCTTAATGACCCCAAACTATGTTTTTAACAACACTTTATTTTCGGGGGGGGGTCATTGACACCATATGACAATGATTGATGGAATACCATCAACATGGAACTAATTTGGGTGTCAACAACAGGATGATAAAGAGGTACCTGTGGATCATAAATAGGCTTTAACATATTATCACTTCCAGGAAAAAAAATTCAGGAGAAATATCATTAGCTAGATGTATGCCCAGAAAGCAATATTGGTCATGTAAAAAATCAAAGCATAATTAGTGGATACTAGTGCAGGAAAACTTCTGGCACATCACTGGGTGGGCCTAATGTGGGAGATTTATGTCCAGACATGGTCAAGAACTTTAGAAAAAGGAATTAATAGTTTATTAATGACATGGCTGTAGGGACAATACATATTAATGACATCATAGATCCAACAAATAATCAAAGTTTCTTTTAAATTCATATGTTTGTGTCAATAATGATCTAATGCATAAATCATTACATTTGCAAATGGGAGTATCTGTCTGAAAATTATCACTACTGTAAAGATAATGATTATTTATAACGACAAAGTAATGAAGATAGTGGTTTAAGTGATTTTTAACCCAATTTTTTAAAAAATAAACTTTATTATATGAATTTCTGGGATTAAGTTGTACCTCCAAATAGGAAAAATCTTGCCTAATAGTTGACAGAATAATAAGCCCAAGGTTCAAATAATTAGCTCTCCTTATACACAGATATTATTATTTATAACGTATAGTCCTCAGTTGGTATGTCAAAACATCTTGACCTAGACATTCATTACAAGGGATCATTTTCCTCTCAAGACCTCTTAATATATATAATACTTACTGTGAATATATTAAAAGTGGAAAAAACTCTCTCTTATACATAACTTAAACCCTTTTGAAAACCATCATTTAAAATTTGGAGTCCTTGTTGCCATAGTTAATCCATGATGTCACTCTCAGCTTTACTACCTCTGGGTAGAAATTTCTGCTAAATAATGGCTATTAAGTTCAGTACAATTGTTTTCAGCGAAGGGGAAAGGATTGGGAAAAATATTGTAGGTAAAAGCTGAATTCAAAGAGCTGTCTTCTTACCGTTATTCTAAACCTCATTTAAATATTGTAATAAAATTTTAATTAAACATAATAGGCAATATATAGGCAAAGTACAAATTTAAAAGAGTAAAATTAATTGTGCAAGAAGTTTCAGATTCTTTCATTTTTTAACTAATGGGTTCTAAACAGCACCTTGGATTCAATCACAGTCTCATTTTAGTGACTGAAAGATAGTAAAATTTTTATCAGCATTTAATTGTATTTAATTTAAAGCAGAGTTCTGTAATAACATTTATCATAGATTACTCAAATTGGGTTAATTATGTGTTTCAATTTTAAACATAAATCATTTTTTAATGCAGACCAGAGACAGAAGGTAGCTAACACACTTCACTAATAGACTTATTCTCCCCTACACACTAGGGAACATTGCATACATGTTCATTGCGCTAAATAGGGATGTTCTGAGCAGATGGATTGGAGTCAAGAACATACCCTGGAAAATCCAAGAGAAGCATGGTCTCCGGCTATACCTGCTCTTGGGTCCTGTCAGCTTCTGACTTTATACATGTCTAGCTAACTCCAATGAAAGAATTCTGCTCAGATATTCTGATTTTATTTTTCCAATCCTACTTTTTTTTTCTTCCAAATACAGTACTCACTCCTGTTCTATCATTGTCTCTAAGGGTAAATCTGTGATAAACTATTCCCAAATACACAGCAAACTCTGGATATAGCAGGGCAGTTCTTAACACATACCTCTAAGAATTCAGGTACCAAATGAGACAACATAGTAATGAATTTGGTAAACTTAAAGTGCTATGCAAATGTTAGTTATCATCATCATATTATTATTAATTATTATTATATTTATATTAATTTTGTAGTATTTACATTTTCACAAAACAGTTGCCTTACCAGGCAACTGTTCTAGGCAGTTCTAGAATAAATATTTTTAAATGTATCTTTATTTAGATGAAGGAACTTGCCCAAGCTTTTAGACTCAGGCATTTTGGGAGGATAGAAAGTTGGAATATGGATATCAAAAGTATAAGCCTTTGTTTTCTATTAGTTTGCATTATCCAATATATTCATCTATGCAGTTGTGGCTGCACAGTCGGCTGTGTGTATGTGTGCATGCACATATGCATATCCATATCCATATGTGGTACTGATTGGAGGAAATGGAGCTTTTTACTCCTCTGCCTAAAAGTACTGTTGCTATGTTTACATGTTATGTTTATGATCCCTCTTTCCCTTCCCCTCAGGCCAGGTAGAGAATCAAGCTACTATCTTTTCACCCCACATTTTCCTCTTGTTCACACACTACAGAGTTTGATGTAGCTATAAATCTTGTACTTGTGACAACCCCAAGAAAGGTCACAGACAGAAAAAGAGTAAAGTTTTAAGAAGAGGTTCCCCCAGATTAAAACACCTATTCTCCCAAATTTCCAACCACAATGCTGTGATGGACATTTCAAGGTCAAAGCAAAAGAATGAAGTGCACTTGTGAAAACTAAACTCCAATCTGTTGCTACCTGAGTTTCAGAGTAATTAGAGGCAGAGCGGTTTTTGAGAGTTCTGAGATTGGTTAACGGCCAAATAGAGATAATTTTTTTTTCTGTCTCAGTGTAAGCCTTTCACATAGATTTGTGGTCCATTATTATAAAAAAGAAAATCCTTTGAGATGCAGGTATGTTTTTATTGACATGCTGCACTAACCAGAATCCAAGACATTCAGGCAGAAAATTGATTCTCCCATAATGCTTTTTATAGAGCTTTGTTTCTTTTCATCATTGTGACTTACAATATTCCATCTGTAAAGGTAAACATGTACTTAGCTACTTTTCTCTTAATAAAAGCTACCCCAAATATCAGAAAGTTATTTTCTTTCTTTTGAACTCCATTAAATATACGAGAGACACATTTTCCTCCATTAACTATAGGTAGGATGTTTTGACAATGATTATAAATAGCATCATAAAATATTTAATTTAATGTATTTTGTAAAGATTCAAAGAATGCCTGAAATTTTCTCTTTTTACTAATTTTGTTTAGACATACTGTCATACTAAAACTTTATTTTCTTTTTTTCACAATTAAGCAGTTATTAATTATGTATATGGAGACTCCTTTTCAGTTTCAGGTGGATGAGACAGCTTCTAAAGTTCTTTCCAATTCATTTTTTAAAATTTTAATAAACATTTTTATTTGAAGTTTTGAGTTCCAAATTCTATTCATCTTTTCCTCCACCTTCCCTGAATCAGTAAGCAATCAGATATAGGTTATACATGTGTAATTATGTAAAACTTTACCATATTAGTCATTTTGTATAAGAAAATTCCAAAGAAAAAAATGAAAGAAAATGAAAAATAGCATGCTTCAGTCTGTGTTCAGTCAATATCAGTACTTTCTTTGGCAGTGGATGGTATGCTTCATCATTAGTCCTTTGGGGTTGTCTTACATCATTGTATTGCTGAAAATAGTTAAGTCATTCACAGTTCTTCATCAAATAATATTGCTGTCACTATGCACAATGTTCTCCAGGTTCTGCTCACTTTACTATACATCAGTTCATATAAGTCTTTCAAGGTTTTTCTCAAATAACTCTGCTTGTCATTTTGTATAGCACAATAATATTCCATTTCAATTATGTACCATAGCTTGTTTAGCCATTTCCCAATTGATGGGCATTGCTTTGATTTCCACTTCTTAAGCCAACACAAAAAGAGCTGCTATAAATATTTTTATACAAATAAATCTTTTTTCTCTTTTGGGGGATTTTCTTTGGGTTATAAACCTATCAGTGTTATTGCTGGATCAATGTGTATGCACAGTTTTATATCCCTTTTGGCACAGTTCCAAATTGCTCTCCAGTATAGTTGTTTTAGTTCCTAACTCCACCAAGAGTGGATTACATGGTAAAAATTTGATTTATCATTATCTGTAATGACAGCAATATCAATACATCTCTATCCTTTACTTGACTATTGCTTGGTTGAACTTGAGTATGTAAATTTTTTTATTAACTTAACTGCTATCAGTTAATTTATAACTGTAAGTTATCTGAAAAATTATAACTGGCCGGAAGTCCTACCATGGTCACCATTTAAGTAAAAAATATATTTTAACTGGGCCTAAATCTGTGAAATGGTATAACTCAAATTATCTGGCTATCTTACTGCTATTAATTTAATATGCGAAAATAAATAAAAAATAAAAAAAAATATTTTGTCCAGGGCAACTAGGTGGTACAGTGGATAAAGTACCAGCCCTGGATTCAGGAGGACCTGAGTTCAAATCTGGCCTCAGACACTTTACACTTACTAGCTGTGTGACCTTGGGCAAGTCACTTAACCCTCATTGCCCTGCCAAAATTAAAAAATAATAATAATATGGGAAGAGCCAATTGGGAGGCTCCCCCTCCCCCACTGCATCCCAGACTGACAAGAAATAAAATTAAACAGTCTCCTTTTCAATTTAAGCAAATACCAGGATTTATTGAGGTGAATAAACTTAAAGATAAGGATAACAAAAGTAAAGTATGACCTGACAGCGTTTTAACTTTCTCTGTAGCTTCCCCTCTCCTTTCACTGTTCCAGTCCTCCCTGTGTCTCTGTAGCATCCTCTTTCACACTTCCTCCTACTGTGCCTGCTTTCACTACCAACTGACCCCTTTTCCGACATTTTCACTATGTCCTTTCACTCTTTCACTCTTCTTCCCCTGTCAGCTGCCCCCCACTAACTTTCCGTCCTCAGTCCTCTGAATCTGTCTGCTGTGCCAGCTCTCCATAGCCTCCCCTTTCTCAGTCTCCTCTTTTCCATTTCTCAGTCTCCTCAGTCTCCCTTTCACTGTCCACCCCCCAGACTATATAACCATTCTTTGTCCTCCTGAAATTCCGGCTGACCATGCCCACACATGCCAAGCTAATTCGCTGGTATCCCCAGGGCATGTAGAGCCCTGTGCTGCGCACACCAGGAGCTGGGGGCTGGGCAGAGGAAGCTGGCGAATGCTGAGCATAGCGTAGGAGGCTTACGTGTCTGGGGTGGTTTCAGGGAGAGCAGTTGAACTGGGGGAGGGATGGCCCTTCAGGGCACCCAAGAATAATTTTAGCCACTCACAGGTAAAGTCCATGAGTGCCTTTAACCACTGTTTTGATTTTTTCTTTGTTTGTTTGGTTTTATTTTTTTTAGAAAGGCTGATTTTGGGGAACAAAATAGATACTTTTGAAGGGAAGAAGCCAAGGGAAGATTGATGATCTTCATCTATAATAGAGGTACAGAGATAGGGATAGGAGTAGACTTGTGATTTCAGTGCTATTGAGAATTCCCTTCCTCTGCCAATGTAGGTTGATACATTCCTCTTCACCTTGTTGTTTTAGAGGTTTGGCTAAAGAACTGCAAAGTTAGGAGACTTTGCCAGCATCACATAGTCTATATGTGTGCAACATGAGAATTGAACCCTCGTTTTCCTAGCATCAAGGCCAGCTCTCCACCTCACATGATTGCACTATAGTAATGTGGGCCCTGTTGTGATAATCATTAACAACATGGTATGGTAATAATAATGATGATGATGGTGGTGGTAACAATAGCAACAACAATAATCAAAACAATAACAATAATAACAATTTCATAAGGATTTTAAGGTTGCAAAACCTTATTTTATGCTGATCCTTT
This sequence comes from Dromiciops gliroides, assembly GCF_019393635.1. Lineage (NCBI taxonomy): Eukaryota > Metazoa > Chordata > Mammalia > Microbiotheria > Microbiotheriidae > Dromiciops > Dromiciops gliroides. The sequence continues at coordinate 174,740,297 of NC_057864.1, read as the reverse complement.
ATTACATATATTTTACAAAAGTTCTCATTTTGTTCTCACAACAACCTTGCAAGGTAGGTGCTACTATTGTTATCCCCTATTTATGGATGAGGAAACTGAGGCAAAAGAGGAGTTAAATGACTTGTCCAAGGTAACACAAGTAGTAAGTATTTAGGGTCAGATTTGAACACAAATCTTCCTAAATCCAAATTCAATTCTCTATTCACTACTCCACATAGTTATACAGTGGAAAGGGGATAGGCCCTAGAATCAGAGGACCTGAATTTAAATCCTTTCCCTGCCAATTAGTATATAACTTCTACTCAGCAAATCACTACTTTTCCCTGGAACTTGATTTCTTCTTTTGGAGAATAAGGAATAAGTAAACACTCTGCTGTCACAAATAAATGATCTATGATTTGGGGACTAGGTTATATCAGACTGGGCTTTTCAAATCTATCAATAATCAATCAATCAATTGATTGATCAATCAATTGGTGCTTACATTGTGCCAGGAATTTTTTAAGTGCTTGGTAAATAAGGGAAGATAAAACCACTCCCTATCCTAATAGGGGAATCAACTTGTAAATAATTAGGTTTATATAAGATATTTACAAAGTAGATGGAGGTAACTTTAAAGAGGAGAGTTCGAAACTTCTGGAATTCGGAAAGACCTGCTTCAGAAGACAATGCTTGAGCCACATATCAGATAGTGTAAGGAATTAATTATGATTTGAGGTTTCCATGACTACATATTTGCTTCATTATGGCCAGACTGAAAAGATGTAATCTTGAAAAGCCATGTGGCTTCAGCATCAGGAAGTGATGTTTGCTAGTGGGTCCTGTCTATCAAAGTTGCCAGCCAATTAGCTTAGAGCCATGTGTGTGTGGACAGCCTGTTTCCTGTTTTTATGGGAGGCGGAAGGAGTGAGGGGTGCTTTTAGAGAGAGAGAGAGAGAGAGGAGCTGGTGGGTGGTTGAACTTCTGACCGAACCAGGAGACACTGCATAGCTGATTCTCCTTAGAACTACAGATTCCAGGTGGTGGTGAGTTCGTGCTATAAATTTTGTTCCCATTAATAAAACCTGTTTTGTTTGTGGGAAAGAGGCTGCTAATCTCCTTCCTTATTAGTCTGAGAGAAATAATTAAAGAAAAGGAAGTGTGGAAGAGAGGTCTCCCATTATTTTCTGAACCCCAATATTATGGCAAGCCACCCAATTAACTTCCCTCATACTAAATTTGGCCCATACAGTAGGAGGTTGTCAAAAATAAAACAAAAACAAAAAGAAATCCAGAGGGAAAATTTAGACTATGTAGGGAATGATAAGGATGTCTTTGAGATTATTTCAACAAAATAAATTTCTTATTTGAAAGCTTAACATGGAGGAGATCTTCACTGGGGTATTGATGTCTTTTCCACAGAGTGTGAATTATCTCCCCTTTTGGTATTCAACATTCAAATATGAATCTATTGATTCATGGCTAATTCATACAACTGAGCTCTACCTTTTCATTTGACTTTTAAAAGAAGAGAGCAAATACAGAAAGAAAGGAAACAGGAATTGAGAGAAATGGTCATAGGAAAGGAGCTACACCCAGTAAGGAAACTCCATTTATTGGAAGAAATGTATACATATCCATATGTCCCATCCAGAGAACCCACAGCCACAGAAAAGGAGGACATACATGGTTTTAAAACTATTGTAAAACATAGAGGCAGTGGTAGAACATTAGGGAGTTTCTGGGTCATGATCGTCGTTCCAGGAATATGAGTCAATAACAGGGAAATCAAAGCCTCAGAGAAACAGAATACTTGTTGCACAAATGGATGAATTCATTTGTACAAGCCTAGAAGAGACAACAGGAGATTTCCCAGATGATATCAAGTTCCTGGACAAGTCCTCCTACAGAAAATCCAGAGGAAGATTTATTGAATGAAGAAACAGAGCCAAGAAGCAACAGGGTGAGGAACAGAGACATGATGGAGGAAAATAAATTGAGACCTTGTCTTTAACTAGTTCTGTCAGGTCTGTGGTGTGTACAAGTTCAGGGGAAAAGGAATGACACTCCAACAATCGTGAGGGCTTTACCCTTGAAGAAAATCCTTGATTGAATGATAGTAGTATACACTGAAAATATTATGAAGGTCCCTAGGAGAAGGAAGAAGTGTTGTGTTGACTATTTATGGTATCTGAATCTAGTCCTTTGCATTTTCTGTCAATGTAAGTTGAGCCTGTATTTTATCAATGTATAGTTATCTTGATTGTTTGCATAGGAGCTAAGGACCATTCTCCTTTTGTTGTGCAAACCTGGACATATGTTTAAAAGCTTATATTCTCAGAGTCAGCTATAGATGCAAGCAAAGCAAGCCCATTTCTGATTTGGGAGAGGGCACTATTTCATTTGTGTATTTTATCAATAAGACTTGGTACAGAGTTTGGTGCATGAACTGGTTGATAGATTGACTGGTTAAACAATATTCCCAGAAAGATAATGCTGTTATTGATTCATTCATTCACATCCAAATTTCTGTGACCCCATGAACCATGTCACACCAGTAGTAGCCATGAGGTTTCTTAGCAAAGATACAGAGGGCTTTGCCATTTCCTTGTCCAGAGGATTAAGGCAAACAGAGGTTAAGTGACTTGCCCAGAATAACAGAGCTAGAAGTGTCTGAGACAGGATTTGAACTCAGATGTTTCTGACTCCAGGCCCACCATTCTATCCACTGAGCCACCTAGCCACCTCCAGAATGATAATGATGGACCATAAATCCAATGATGGCAACTGCAAGGGTATGATTAGGCAAATAGCTAGAGAAAATACTAAGGAATGGCATTATGAGGACTTATAAAGGGGATATAAATAGTAAGAAGAAGGGTCATCTCATTGTTAGAGACTGACATCTTGATAGGTTTTCCAGTAGGGTATTTGAAGTGCCAGAAATGGAACTGTTGGAAAAGATATTGACGTGTGTGAAAATATTAACATTAAAATTTATTATTCAAAATATATATATACATATCATTTCAGCATTAAAATTTGTTTAAAAATAGCTAAAATTAATTCACATGATGTTTTTAACCATGTGACATTATTAATGAAGGGTTCTCTAAAAGAAATTGGGAATCAATAGTATGTCCAGCTTGGCCCTATCTCTTAAAGTCCTGATCTCCTGGCTACTGAAGACAGAGTGGCTTAAGACAGTAGACACACTAATATATAAGGCTTTGAGGCTTTAGTTATCCTCTTAGAATGTGATGATCATCATTCTAGAGGAATAAGTGGATGTGAGATACACACATAATTATATAGAGGAAGATATACATGTAAATACATATATGCATATATATATGTACATACACATAAAACTTAAATCCATATGAAATATGTATATGCTATGAATGTGAAATGATCCGGTTTTATTCCCCTTTTGCCTGGGCTTGTTGAGGGGTACTGGAGGCCTTAGTTATACATGGTACCATAAAGTGAAATAGATGTTTCCTGTCACATTGGCTACTGTAAAATGTGGTCTTGGCATAGTAGTAAACTACCACAGTAGTTTGATAGTGTTTGATAAATCCAAAGACCCCAACTTCTGGAATAAGAATTCACTATTTAATAAAAACTGCTGGGAACACTGGAAAACAGTATGGCAGAAATTAGGTATAGGCCAGTATCTTATACTGTATACCAAGATAAGGTCAAAATGGGTACCTGATTTAGACATAAAGGGTGATACCATAAGAAAATTAGAAGAATAAGGAATGGTTTAACTGTCTGATCTATGAAGAAGAAAAGAATTTATGACCAAACAAGAGATAAAAAGCATTACAAGATGTAAAATATAATTATATTAACCTTAAAAAATGCATAAACAAAATCAACATAAACAAGAATAGAAAGAAAGCAGAAAGATTGGAAACAATTTTTACAGCAAATGTCTCTGATAAAGGCCTCATTTCTCAAATATATAGAGAACTGAGTCAATTTTTTTAAGGATTCAAGTCATTCTCCAATTGAGAAATGGTCAAAGGATATGAACAGGAAGTTTTCAGACAAAGAAATTAAGCTATCTATAGTCATATAAAAAACACTTTAAATGACTATTGACTAGAAAAATACAAATTAAACAACTCTGGGGGTGGCTAGGTGGTGCAGTAGATAAAGCACCAGCCCTGGATTCAGGAGTACCTGAGTTCAAATCCGGCCTCAGACACTTAACAGTTACTAGCTGTGTGACCCTGGGAAAGTCACTTAACCCCCATTGTCCTGCAAAAAAACCAAAACAAAACAAAATAAAACAAAACAAAAAAACCTCTGAAGTAACACCTCATACCTATCAGATTGGCTAATATGACAGAAATGAAAAATGATGCATGTTGGAGATGATGTAGGAAAAATGGTTCACTGAGTCACTGTTGGTGAAGTTGTGAACTGATCCAATCATTCTGGAGAACAATTTGGAACTATGCCCAAAGGTCTATAAAACTGTATACCCTTTGATCCAGCAATACCACTGCTAGCTCTGTATCCCAAAGAGATCATAAAAAGGGAGAAAAGACCTACATGCACAAAAATATTTGTAGCAGCTCTTTTTGTAGCACAGAATTTAAAATTGAGGGGATATGAATCAATTAGGGGATAGATGAACAAGTTGTGGTATAAGAATGTAATGGAATACTATTGTGCTTTAATAAATGACAAGCAAGGAGATTTCAGAAAAACCTGGAAAGACTTATATGAACTGATACAAAGTAAAGTGAGCAGAAGCAGTAGGATATTTTTCAAAATAACAGCAATATTATGGAATAATCAATTATGAGTGATTTAGCTCTTCTCAGCAATAGAAAAATCCAAGACAATTCCAAAAGACTTATGATGAAAAATGTTATCCACATCCAGAGAAAGAATTGATGGAGTCCCGACACAGATCAAAGCATACTATTTTAATTTTTTTTTCAGTTTTTTTCTTTTGTTTTAATTCTTTAACAACATGACTGATATGAAAATATGTTTTAGATGTTTGCATATAGATGACTTACATCAAATTATTTTCTGTCTTAGGGAGGAGGGAGGGGAGGAAAGGAAGGAGAAAATTTTAAACTCAAAGTTTTATTAAAAATTAATGTTAAAGGGGGCAGCTAGATGGCACAATGGATAGAGCACTGGCCCCAATTGCCTCACCCCCAAAAAAATTAATGTTAAAAATTGTTTTACATGTAATTATAAAAAAGTACTATTTAAACAAAAAGAATAAAATATAATGTGATCTTGGACCCCATTCTGTCCAAACAGATGTCCTCAGTTCATCTGTTTTTGTCTTTACCTGTCTCTTTTCCCTATCATTTTTCTCCTTACTGTAAAACTCCCAAAAAGATTGATCAAGAAGTCAGAATGTTCTCTCCACTCCCCCTAGGCAATAAAAGGCTAAGTAAGGAATAGTGGAATTGACATTGGAATTGCATTCTGAAGTCATGGGTTAAAATTGTGATTCTCTTTCTTACTAGCTACTTAACATTGAACATAATCAAGTCACCTAGCTATTGTCGACCTTTATTTCCTCATTTGTTAAACTTTTTTTTTGGTGAGGCAATTGGGGTTAAGTGACTTGCCCAGGGTCACACAGCTAGTAACTGTTAAGTGTCTGAGGCCGGATTTCAACTCAGGTCCTCCTGACTTCGGGGCCGGTGCTCTATCCACTGCACCACCTAGCTGCACCTTTTTGTTAAACTTTTAAAGTGGAGGCCATACACTTCAAATTCCTCATTTTACCAACAAGGAAAATGAGCTTTAGAGAAGCAAAGTCATTTGTCCAAGGTCATGAAGGCAGTAATTGTCAGGATTCAGATTTGAATCTGCTTCCCCTGACCCAGAATTCATGCTCATTCCACTGTAATACAGGTTCCCACTTCTAAAATATTATGTCTGAAAACTTGCATCCATGCAGAATGGACAAACTATAATACATCCCTCCCCTGATACAGATGATAAACTATCTCTAATATATTCTTAAAAGGTTATCTGCAGCTTGGAGAAGTTAACTAAGTCTTTCATAATTACAAAACTAGTAGATATCCAAATAAAAATTTATGCCTAGCATCTTTCAGACCCTATCTCCAACAAACAACCCACCACACCGTGTTGGCTTTCATCTTAAAAGTGGCTATATTGAATTCTAGTCAGTCAATCAATGACCAAGTGTCAATGTTTATAACAGATCATCCACTGTTTTGATAGACTAATACTGAGTTGATACAGAGAATCAAGAGGGCAGGAGTCTCTGGGCACCTGAACCAGGGATAGAGCAAACACAGGGGGAAAAGTGAAGAAAGAGCCTATTGTTGCTACAAACAAATCAAAAAATTTACTATTGTTTGTGGAAGTACACAAATTTGTCCCAACACAAGCAAAAATGTGTAATGAGTCATTTTTCTTGTATGTAATCTGTTTCATATGCTCAGCTCTTAGCAAGGAGATGATTACTATATCCTCAAGGAGACCCTGAAGCCTAAGTAACAGCTGGGTTTGGCCCTAAAGACATATATTATCCAATCTTTTCTACCAACGACAAAAATGTCACATGTGTTGAGGGCCTTAGTTGAGGGCAAATAAATCTTTGGTTTTTCCTGTTGCAGTTAAGAAACTGGTGATGAGAAAGTTGCTATACAAAGAATAAGACAAAAGGAAATAGATTTAAAATGCAGTAGGGGAGATTTAGCTGACATGTTTGCTGAATTGAATTGAAATCCTTTTGACTTTGAGGATTATGAGAGGTGGATTTTACCAGAATTAGTTGAAAAAGTTTTCTAGATATATTTAACTAAACAGTATAGAATGATTTTAATGGGGTTCTTTGGGCATAGTTCTAAACAGAGGAAGGGGAATGAAAGAAATATTTGATATTCCTGAAAGTCTAGTAATTCCACAGCAACAATATTCCTCAGTAGCAAGCAGAAGTCAGCAGCATTGCTAATGCTTAATTATATAAAGCATTTTAGTACATAGTAGGTGCTCAATAAATATTGAGTGAATCAATAAATGAATAGGCAGGAAAAAAAGAGAATCATAAAGAAAAGGCCTTGTTCAGCATTGTTCAAGTTTCTCAGTATGGACTTAAATAAACAAGCGACATATGCCAGTCCTAACTTGACATAGTTGTAGCAATGCATTTCACTTGGGAGAAAAAAAAAATCACCATAAAAAGATGTAGCTAGTGATATAGACAATACGTTTCCTATTCATTTGGTTAGCAGAGATTGGGCCATTTCCATGGTAATCATTGGTAGCTGGTATATTCTCACCCTAGGGGTTTTCTTTCTGTGGGATTGAATTGGCCATCAGTGAAAATAATGCTTTGCTTTGGTGACAATCCAACATGAATTCTGTTGCTATTACTCTTGTTCCCAATTTCAAAAGGAAAAAGCCTCATTTTTTTAAATACATTTTCCCAAAATTTGTCTATAATGTGAGTTCCCTGCACACCTGGCCTGTTGACAGAAGCTTTTGACAAAATGCAGATGTACACATGGAACTGAATAAAAGAGATTGAGGGGAAGCATCACCCAGGAAACCTTTTATTTGTGAAAGAGAATTGAACCCTCTTATTAGGGTTGGGAACATAATGAGATCAGAAACAGCATGGCCTTTAATTGACTTTCCAACTACTTTGTGGCATCTCTTTAGTAGGCTCTCATCTCATCCTTGTTCTCACAGCCAAGTAATTTATTGCAGGCATTTTCTACAACCTTTTAGAAAAGTTCATAGTTTCCTTGACATACTAGCATTCCAAATTCCATTATTCTGTCCTTGTACCTGTAGCGTAAGCCTAAACAAAATGGATTTGACTTCTCTTTCTGTCTAGCAAGCATCATCATATTACCAAGTCATGAAGAGAGCATAATGTTATCAGAGAGGACCACTCTGAATTCAACTCTCTTTTTAGTCTGTTTCCCTGTGCCTCTGAATAAGTGGTTTCCAATGGCAGTGCTCCTATAAATGGAACTCACAGTAATACCAGATTATCAGTTACAAAAGAATTAGGGCAGGGTGGAAATAGCTAGGAAGGGGACCCCACTAATATCAAAGGGTTTGATGAATATCAAGTGTCTGAGCAGAATGAAGGTTCAGAGTGCTCAAATGCTATCAGATACAGAAACAGCTCCATGTTTTAGGGAAACATGTAAATGGTGTAGTCCCCAGAGACAGAGACAGGGATTGGTAGGCATACATCATGAGGCAGTTAAGGGTCAGGGGGCTATTCTATGCTTTTCAGGTTCCTCAAAGTCAGGGAAAATATTATTTTTGTCTTTGTAACCCTAGCATAATGCCTGGCACATAGTCAGGACTTAATAATGGCTAGCATTTATATCAGACTTTAAGGTTTCCAAATCACTTTACATATGTTATTACAACAACCCTGAGAAGTATGTTCTATTAATATCCCCATTTTTCAGATGAAAAAACTGAGGCTGAGTGAGATTAAGTGACTTATTCATTGCCCCAAACTAGTAAGTAGCTGAAGAAGGATTTGAACTTGAGTTTTCCTCACTCTAAGTGCAATACAATATTCTATCTATTCTCCCTTCTAGCTGCCTTTATAAATAAATTGTTGACTAATTGATGGCTCCTTGGTCCAGGGCTAATTGACTAATGATGGATGAGTTAGAGAAGGAAAAGGAGCCAAGGCTTATTTGTTCGTAAGAGGTCCTCAGTAGGTCAGTAAAAACAGAGTCTGAAAGGACAATAAGCACAGGTAATTTCCATATAACTCCCTGTTTTTGTTTGTCCTTCTTGAAGAGGACCATGACATCAGGAGGTGATATCATGACTTGAAGTGAATTGGATTTAAGTGAGGGAGGGCTGTGAAAAATCACCAGCCTCACTCTCTTCTCCAGAGCCATCTAGGTACAGTGGCAATATATAGATCAGGAAGACTGGAGATGGACCTGGATGCACTAGGAGTCCTTGGCCTTCTTAAGCTAAATTCTTTCCCAGGTCTCAGTCTGTCTAAGGCAATGCCCATTCAGTGATTAAGGCTAGGTAAGTGTTACAGGAGAAATGGGTGGGAGTTTGGGGTAAGGGTCCTCAGGAATTCCTCTTTAAACAATTACACCCTCTTGCACACAAATCCAATTAGAATAAAATAATAGTTTATTTAGGTACTAAATGGAATGAAGGGTGGTGGTCCTGGGTTAACTCAGTCCAGATCTGGTGCCACTTATCTCTTTAGGTGTGTCTGTCATTTGCTTTAGTTTCTCAAGGAGAAGGTTCTTTGATATACCACAGAAAACTTCTGAGGTACCCAGGAGCTCATAACAGTAAGGAATGTGGCCAAGAATGACCTCCTTTACCTAGTCAAAAATAAAGAAACAAAAATAAATAAATAAATGGAAAAGGAAGGAAGGAAGGAAGGAAGGAAGGAAGGAAGGAAGGAAGGAAGGAAGGAAGGAAGGAAGGAAGGAAGGAAGGAAGGAAGGAAGGAAGGAAGGAAGGAAGGAAGGAAGGAAGGAAGGAAGGAAGGAAGGAAGGAAGGAAGGAAGGAAGGAAGGAAGGAAGGAAGGAAAGGAGGAAAAAAAGAAGGAAGGAAGCTTGGTAGGGGAAGGCCCTCAGGGTTTCTGGCCAAATTAGAAGCAATTGCTATTGACTCTCTAGCTCTGAGTCATTAAGAGGCCAAACAATGCCCAATAAGGCTTGGGCTGGGAACTATTGTTGGCCAAAATATGAGAGTCAGAGTGATTCGGGGTTGAGATATGGTCCTTAAAAAAACTCTAAGACCTAAGCCCCAAGACATCTTGTGAGGTTTAAACAATCAAAACTTATATTTCCTTTGGGCAGAGCAGCTTCAGGTAAGGGTATGATTCCCCATATGGACAGAGGAAGGAGAGGGCAATGGAAAGGGTGAGGGAAAGGGAGAAAACGAGGGAGAGGGAGAGGTGTATTGCCCAACTGGAGCTTGCTAGTTGGGTGCCCAGTGGGGCAGCTCTTACTAACTGTAGGCATTAAAATTAGCCTCAGGCTCCCCAAGCGGAGTTTCCCCTCCCACTCCACTTCAGCTGGGGGTGTCCTCCCCCCCCCCCCAGCTGGACTAAGCTTTGTGGACGAAAAGCCCCAGGCACAGCACGGCCTTGGGCTCAGTGGAGAGGTGCAAAACGAGGGGACAGACTCCTGGGGTTTGCTTCCCCCAGCCCCAGCTTGGCGCTGGGAGCCGTCCCTGGGGGCAGTGAGCCAGGTTTCACCTGAGAGAGAAAGTTAATAAAAAGGGACGCTATAGATGCTGAAGGGAGGGGGGGGGGGGACTGACAGAGCAAGGAGGGAGGAGTCCGGAAGACTAGGAGAATGCCAGAAGTGGGTGAGAGAGAGAGACACAGGGGTTCATCGCGACAGTACAGAAAGGGGGTTCACTAAGGAGATTGAAGCTACGTACAGAGACGGAAGTTAGATGGAAAGGGGGAACACGAGAAGGAGAGAAGAAGCTGGGGGTCATTGTTAAGGAGGCGTGGCTGCATGCCACAGCAGAAGTGGCCAGCATACCCATAGGTGAGGTTGGCAGAAAGTTTAAAGGCTGACAGGTTTTTACTTTTGTTATCCTTGTTTCTACATTCTCAATTTATTCACCTAAGCAAATTCCATATTTTCTTTAATTAAAAGAGGCATTTTAATCCTTTTTTGCTTATCAATTTTGGAGGAGCAAGTGTGGGGGAATTTTATAAACAGCCCATATTAAATTAATAGCAGTCAGATAGCTAGCCAAACATCCACAGATTAGGCCCCCAGTTAGATTAGGCCAGTAAATTTAAAATAATTTTTACATACCAGAATGTTGTTTGTTGTTTGTCCATATAACACAGTGAAGCAGTCTGCTCCAAATAGTCAACACAGGATCTAATAGTGTCCAGAGGCAAACAGCAACTCACTGGATGACAAGAAGACAGTGTGCACTGTGGGTGGAGAAAGAATAAGAGACAAGACCCAAATCATTAAACCACACGAGGAGTAAAAGGGAATAGGAGAGAGAGAAGAGGAAGAAAGTGGGGGTGGGGGGAAAGGAAAGGCATTTATTTAGTGCCTACTATTTGCCAGGTACTATGCCATGTACTTTTATAAATATTAACTCATTTGATCTTCACAACAACCCTGAAAGGTAGTTGTTGTTATTGTTGTTGTTATTGTTATTATTATTCCTATTTTAGGATTGAGGAAACTGAGAAAAAAAGAGGTTATGTCACTTGCTCAGGATTACACAGTAAGTGTCTGGAGGCAATTGATTAGTTTCTGCTAGGGCAAAGAATCTGTAGCATTTGTTGTGCTTGATTAGATGATAACATCTGTGAGCTCTTAAGCTAAGGCAAGCAGCATTCTTCTATTCCACTTGAGGTCTCTGATAGGTTTCCACTGAAGGATGAGCTGAGTTATGACCAGGTAGGGTACCTAGAATGGGGAAGACCCTGAAGTTTCAAAGAGTTAGGTCAAGTCTAGCTCTTCCTGGCCTAAGAGATTTGAACACTATTTTTATTCGGCAAGAAGATTTATCTCATCCTTTTTAATGTTAGTCCCCCCATTTACCTCTTCTATACTTATTTCTAAATAATTGTTAGCATGTTATCTCCCTCATTTTGCTGTGAGCGGCTGGAGAGCAAGGACTGCTTGATTTTTGCCTTTCTTTGTGTCCCCAGTGTTTAGCAGAATACCTGGCACATAATAGCTACTTAAGAAAAACTAGTGGACTAACCTGTACCTGAACAAGAATTTCCTCTATGACATCTCCAACAAGGAGTCCTACAAACTCCACTTGAAAGCTTCTATTAAAAGGAAATTCCTAAAGGAACAGCTAACAGCTGCCCATTCTACTTCTCACAACTCCAATTATTAAGATATTTGTATTTACACAGAGGCTCTACATGAACCTCTGTTTTTTAAATTATGTGGTTGCCAGCTGTTTTATTGTGGTTGGTGCATTGTGTTTTCTAAATTACCGGGGGTGGCTAGGCTGGGTTTTCTAAAATATTGCTACTTATATATTAATTGCTATTTATATAATAATGGCTATTGCACCCATTTCAGCAATGAGTATTTATTATTAAAGTATATTAAATATTAGAAGAGTATTGACCACATGGCCTTTAACACAAGCTGAAAAAAACCCGGCACTATATTTCTGCTTTTTTTTGTTTTGTTTTGTTTTGTTTTGCAGGGCAATGATGGTTAAGTGACTTGCCCAGGGTCACACAGCTAGTGTGAAGTGTTTGAGGACGGATTTGAACTCAGGTCCTCCTGAATCCAGGGCCAGTGCTTTATGCACTGCCCCCCCCACACACACACACACTATATTTCTGAGAGAGAGAGAACATGGCCTCAAGCAAAGTTCAGAAGACCTACATTAACTTTACTGGCCTAAGAGGAGAATGAGCACCAAAAGCCTAGAGACAACAGATCCAACAAAACAGAACACAACCAAGAGTTTTGTTCCAAAGTGACACTGGCCAGGAGCCTCCTGTTTTCTTTTCTTTTATCCTCTTTTGATAGAAGCATTTCACTACACACTGATCAAAACTAATTGAATAGTATCATTCAGTTCCATTGGTTGACTTGACTTGAGGGTGGTCCATATTAAAATGAGCTGTGCCCATGATGACATCAGGGCCTAATTGGGAAGGCCCTATGACAGGCAAAGGCACCATTCAGATAGGTGGTGTAATCCCATCAGCTCACTGAGAGTCTATTCTCCATTTCTATTATACTGGCCCTGAACAGGATTGAGTCCTGAAAGAGATTAGAACTTTCTCAAGGACTGAGCTTTCTGAAATGGGGAGGTAATGGGGAAGTAAAAATTGGGTACCTGGGTCCCTCATAAATTCGCTAATAACCATTTTCCCACACTTTTTTTGCTCCTTGAATTGCTTTTCAATACTAACCAAACTAGTTTAATTCAAGTATAATGTAGGTGTATAATGGAACACTCCCAATCCCTCCCTCCCCCATAAATATATACTATCTGTGGAATCCTGAGACAGATATGGGGCTTAGTGCTAAAGGATTTGGCACTTTGAGATGAATAAACAATCCCTTGCTCCCTAAAATGGAAGCAAAGGGAGAAGTCAAGTCAAGTGAAGCTATAAAGCATTTATTAAGTACTTAACTATGTTACAGCTACTGTGCTAAGCACTGATGATACAAACATGGGGAGGCAAGGGGAGATAGTTCCTGCTCTCAAGGTGCTTACATTATAATGGGGGAAGATAATATATAAAAGAAAGCTGAAAAGTGGGGATAAGGAGGGGGTAACCACACAGGGGTATCATAGTTAAATCTGAAGAATGAAGGCATTCTGGACTCTTCCTCAAAATAGATGTTCCAAGAGGAGCTCAAAAAATGGGAGAAGAAAGCCATAGTGGTAAAATGTGGAGAATATCCTTCAAATATAATAGTTTCCATTTAAGTTTTATTCCTTTCTTCAAATATCCCTTATTTACAATAAATTTTGTTCTTTTCTGTAAAATAAAAGGTATAGTTACCATTTCTGTTTTACTGCATGTACAAGTTGTGTGTGTGTGTGTTCGCGTGTGCGTGTGTGTATGTCCGTGTGCTCCCACATGCCCTAGCACAAGGTCAATTTTATAAAATTGTCAATGTTAAGCTCCTTTTGATTCCCACTTGATAATCACCAGAGATCTCTCATTTCCAACTATTCTAAAAATCTCTTCAGCTCCATGACCTCTTTATGGTTATGCTTTAAATAAATTTTTCCGGGTTTGAAAGGGGCACATTGAAGCCCACAACTATTGCAGTTTTGCTATCTATTTCTTCCCTATAGTTCAATTAGTATTTTTTTTTCTTTTAACCATTTAGATTCTATGCTATTCTGTGTGAGATAATGTTTCTATTAGGTGGTGATATTACTTCATTATCTATGTGCCTTTAAACATATTGTAATTTACCTCTTTAACCATTCCTTTTTTAAAAAAACTGATACCTTGACTGAGATCATAGATACTACCACCTATTTGCATGTGTTAGCCTGAGGCATAAAGAATTCTATCTACTCTGGCCTCTAATTTTAATTCTGAGAATCTTGATGTTTGAAGTGGAAGAGTAGAGTCCTGGACTTAGAATCAGGTATACTTATAGTTCAATAGGCAAGTCAATTAATCTGTCTGAGTTTCATTGAATCACTGAGTCCTGTTTGTTCCATTCTATTTTTCAGGTTACTAACTTCTTGGTTAAGGGTTGTTCTCTTTTTTTTATCTAAAGTATTCATTCTTACCAAGTCTTAATTTCATTTGTATATCTTGTTTTCTCTCTTACTTTATGTTTTCTATTCACTCTTGAATTCCTTATAGTTGATCCAGTTTTTTAATTTTTCTCGAAGGTTTAATTTGTTTAATTTTGGAGTTTTTTCCTTTGTTTGGAATTGTGTTTTGGGGTTCTTTTAAGCCATAGTCTTTATTTTTGTAGTACTTGTCCTCTATTTAAGTCTGTAATTAAGTTGGTTTAGGACTTAGTGCAGAGTTGGTAAGATCTGACCCCAGTGGCTATATTTGATGGGATGGGCTTGTTAAAATCCTTTCTACCACAGAAGTTCTAATATGGAACACTTATAATAGGTCTAAATATGTATTCTGCTGCATTCTCAAAATTACTTCTCTAGATTCCATGAATGAGAGGTTGTCTGCTCTTGCCTTCTTTCCCAAACCTGGCCTGGAAAATAGAGCTAAATACATAGCTGGTGCTTCCTTACAACTGTGTTGTTTAAAATATTAGGGGGATGCCTATTTCTGTTCTAAGTTATTGGGGAACTTAGCTGAGGTTTCTAGTATATGGCTACTTATAAATTAGAGGTTATTTCACCAGTTTTGGCAACAAGCATTTATTAAATCATATTAAATGTTAGTAAAGAGTTAACCACATTTAAGGCAAGGTGAAACCCCCCCCCCCCGCCCCAGTATCATAGAGAAAGAGTGAGCCAATGGCTTCAAAGTTCACAGGTCCTACATACCTAGATCTAGAGAGTGAAGAAAGTGTGTGTGTGTGTGGGGGGGAAGTGACTGCCTCCTTCAGTGTCCCAGCCCAAGAGAGCATAATCTTCCTGTGGACCAGAGGAGAGATGGCCCTTACACACTGCTCAAAGCTAATTGGCTAGCATCATTAAATTCTATTAGTTGATGGGACTTGAGCATGGTCCATACCAAAATGAGCAATACTGGGCTGAGCTCAAGGTCTGAGCTTTGCTCTGAGGGCAAAGGCTTTCAGGTACGTGAAGTTTCTATTGTCTACTGAGTAAATCTGATTTCTAATGTACCTTTGGGGCTAGCTCTGAGAAACCAGCCAGAGTTCCTGAGTGGGGATAGGGTCACTGGATCTCCCCAAAACCCCATTATTAATAATTATTTTCTCACACATTCTAGTTAAATCTAATTCCTTGTGCTATTCCCTAATTGAAGTCTACAGTTTTAAATCTCAGCCTGACCAGAAAATTTCTGTCTGCTAATATTCCATCTTCCTAGCACATCTTTGTACCTTTACTTGTGCTAGATTTAGCTGTTTCTTTATTCAGATACCTACCTGAAGGTTTGTGAATTCAGGACATAGCTTCTGGAGTAAACACCACCAAAGATGGCACTGGCTTCAAGCTGTTCTCCTATCTATCTCCAGATCTCCATATTCACCTGGAATGACCTCCTTTCTTTGAACCACCTGGGATCCTGGAGAATCCCTAGTGAGGTTCTGGCTTCAGTTCTGTCTCCTTATGCTATCCTTTGAGGGATAGAAATAAGTAGTATTTTTTTTCTTTGGGTTTTATTGTTTTCTATCATGTTTTTTTTACTGTGAATTTGTGTTTCTCTATGAGGATCTTGGTTTGACTGGAATCTTTCACATCTCATCTTAGTTGTCTCAGCCATTTTCCTTTTATAAGCTTTTGAAATGTAGTATTCATTTTGGGGGGTTGGCCATTGTTTCCAAGGATTTTGATAGTCTTTAAATCTTTTCTACTCAACTTGTTTTCCAGGTCTATGATTTTTTTGATAATAAATGCTATATATGTTCAGCTAATTTTTCAGTCTTTTGACTTTATTTTAATATTTCTTGTCTCAATGAAACCTGTATGAATTATTTATGAATTGTGTATCAGTAAGTTGCTCCATCATGTTTTTGAGTAAGTGTAAAACTTGGATCATATTTTTGAGCTTCTGTTCTAACCTATATATCTTCTTTTTTGTTGTTTTTTTTTTTTTAACTCAAGGACTTTGATTTCATTTGTTCTTGCTTTTTTTCTTCCATCTAGTCTTAAAGTCCTTGTGGTCAAGTCAATTTTACATACTAATAGTTACAAATATACTGAGAACTGACTGATCCCCTACCCAGGCAGGTGAACTGCCTGGGGCTAACCAATCTTTGTCAATTCCAGACTCTTTTTTGGGGGGGGGCGGGGGGACGGCGGGCAATGAGGGTTAAGTGACTTGCCCAGGGTCACACAGCTCAGACTTTTGATTGACTTATAGACCTTACCCCATCTCACTCCCTGGACTTTGTTATTATGTAAAAAGGTCCACATACATTAAGTAGTTTCTATTTAGAGTTTAGTAGCATCTATACTTAACTCAGGAGCAGTTCTATAGTTTCTTTTGTCAAAGATTCATTTACATTAAGTAGTTCAGTAGTTTATGTACCTCATTCTGGAGCAGTCTTTTGGTTCCCTTTTGTTCCGTTACCCCATAAAAATCCTGTCCTAGGTTCCCATCTTTGGGTATTCCTAGCATTTTTCTTTGTGATACTACAAGCTATAGTTCCTCTGCCCCAAGTAAAGACCTTATTTTTTCCTATATTGATTATTTCCTTAATTTGCAGGTTAAGAATACACACACACACACACACTATCTATCTATCTATATACACATACATATATATACATATATACATATATACACAATACATATATGCATATGTAAATATACATAAACACATAATTATATATACAAATACATATATCTTTATATATCTATAACTCTTTGTATCTTATATCTCTATATCATCCATCCATCCGTGTATCTATCTATCTATCTATCTATTTCTATACCATTCTTGAATGGGATGTGCAGGCCCTGCTTGCTCTCATTTGTTCTGGAATCTAGATGCCCTTAATGCTGATTTATTGCAAAGTTAGATATAGTACCTAGTTCATATTTTCCTTCCATGAAGCTCCTTCCTCTGCCCTAATCCCTGGCCTCTACCTCAGTCTCCTACAGGTTCAATTCAGGTGCAGTCCTTGGTCCCATCCTCATTTACTTCTCCTCATATAATCACCAAGGAAGAGTTGGTTTTGTCTCCTGCTAGGGCCCTGATAAGCTCCAATCAATCAGCTATGAGAGGGGGCAGCTAGGTGGTGCAGTGGATAAAGCACCGGCCCGGGATTCAAGAGGATCTGAGTTCAAATGAGGCCTCAGACACTTAACACTTACTAGCTGTGTGACTCTGGGCAAGTCACTTAACCCCAATTGCCTCACCAAAAAAAAAAAAAAAATTCAGCTATGAGAGGCAATGATGGCCTATGGCATCAAGGATTCCAAGGCATCTCTGCTTTTTTTGTCTGTTGGATGCCCATTATTAGAGATGTCGTTATTTTCACACTTTTTGGAGATTTCTTTCTTGTGAGCTGCACAATGGTAGGCTACTTGTGTGCTGTACCTCTCCATTTCCCTGGAGAGTGCCCTAGCAGAATACATGTCTTTGGGAGGTTGTAAGGTCTCCATACAATGCTTGAAGTGGAGTTTGGGGGGGTTTTGTTTTGTTTTTCATTATCCTTCCACAATGACCTACTAGAAATTGTTTTTTACCCCTTTGTTGTGGCTCTAATAGGTTGGAGTTAATATCCTGACCATCTTTAAGATACATGTATAAGAGATCAGGCTGTCTATAGGACCCCCCTAGTGTATCCATTTCTATAGTACCCAGAGGCTTCTGGCCCACTTCTTCTATAGTTTTAGAATATAAGGAGTATTTTATGTTGTTTTTTTTTCCTTTATTGATCTTTGCTTTTTCAATTGCCCTTTTAACTCTTTCCTGGAGAATTTCTTAGGGGAGCTAGATTAATCTTTAAACTGTCCTAATACACAGTGTATAAGAACTTCTCATCTTCTCTACGTGACCTAACAAAGTTTAGATTTTTATTGGATATGCAAGATCCATTTGTTGTTAGTGCTCAGAAAATATTCACTGAAGAGAGAGAGGAAGCTGGGAATAGAGTTACCTTTGTTGTGTTTATGAATGTACTCTGGCTGACTCTCTGCATTACATTGCCGGAGTTCAGAGCTGGAGAAGTCTATGATTTACAATTCTTCCCAAGCAGAAAAACTCAATATGGGACTAGGTTAACATGCTTGAAAACCAGGGTACCCCAGAACAGTTGAATGCCTCAAGTAAACATTTCATTTAGATTTAATAAGACAGTTTGTATGCTAATGAAGAAGAAGCAAGATGTCAGTAAGGTAAAAGATCAATCTGACTGAGCTGTAATTAATGCAAGATTACATCAGGAAAGAATAAATTAAGGTCATACAACTAACCTAATTTTAAAAAAGAAGATGATGAAATCAACACCATCAAAAGAACATTGAATGGTGTTTTACTCCCTTTAACCAGAAGGTGTTTGCAAAGCAGATTAGACCCTCTGACTTTCTTAGTTTAGTTTTTACCTTATGAAATTAAACCTAGTTGAGATATAAGGAATGATCAATGTCATGAGGATTTAATTTATAAGAGAAGTTATGAAAAAAACAAAAACAAAAAGTGATAGTATCCCTTTTTAACTCTACTCCTATAGCTAAACATGAGATCAAAATTACAAAATTCTCTAGAGAGAAAAGTAGTAAATTGTTGTATGGAAATTATATTTTATTCCCAAGTTCCTAGGAACTCACATAACACTTTGTTCATACCTTTCTTATGAATTTGTAGTATTCTTTCCTACATTGTAGCTTTTTGTCATAGATCCCTTAAAAGACTATAAGCTTATTGAGGTTTGGAGCTATGTTTTGATGAAAAACATACTTTTTGATGAAAAAGTACTGGACATGGAATCAGAAAATTTGTTTGTTTGTTTTGGGGTTTTTTTGGTGAGGTAATTGGGGTTAAGTGACTTGCATAGGGTCACACAGCTAGTAATTGTTAAGTGTCTGAGGCCGAATTTGAACTCAGGTCCTCCTGAATTCCAGGACCATTGTTCTATCCATTGCACCGCCTAGCTGCCCCTTGACTTTTTGTTTGTTTGTTTTTGGGTTGAGTCAGAAAAATTTGTATTTGAATTGTGATATTTAAAATCTAAATTGTGGTCACCTTAAATTAGAAGCTTCAGCACCAGTCTTTGGGCATTAAACATTTATTAAAGCATGTAGGTGTTCACAAGGAGTTCAAAAAGTTAAGAAAAAGCCTATCTCGCATAGAGTTCCAGCCTGGTTGGGTTCTTCCTCAAGTCCTCCTCCAGGAGCCTGCTTTAAACAGGAACTCTCTCCAGCAAACTGGTTGTGGAAGCTTTTTATAGGTCTGGAACAGAGGTGGGCCTTGCACACTGCTTCAAGCTGATTGGTTGGTATCATCCAAATCCATTGGTTCTGAAGGTGTTCTCAAGGTGTGATTACAATCCAGTTAACTTGAAGTTGGATAATCAGCAGTTAATCACTCTCACTTGATTCAATCAGTCTAGATTAATCTCCAGGTGGGTCTTTGAGTATCTGCTAAATCTCATTATTTCATCACATTCCCCCCTTTGTTTCTTCTAGGAACAGGTGTTCCTTGATGAAACAGTAAAAAATAGCTTTGCCAGTAATCAAATCAAACAATGAAAGTTCTTAAAAACATGAATTGAGAAGACAAGAATTTTTTAAAATCTTCATTTCATCACCTTTTGTATCATCTGCCTAATTATCCTCATGCCATTATGAGAAATTTTAAAATCTAATATAATTGGTAACAGATGTCAAGGCCAAATCCTATGCTGTATTTATCATGACATCTGAGATAATTATGGGGATTACCATTTAGCAATATATACAGCACATGCAGTATGTCAGGCTTAAAATAGGTGGATGGGATATACATCCATGCCACCAAACATATTGGAGGAAACTGAGTCAGGCTTAATCAGATGCATGGGATTGAGATGTCCATGGCATCAGGCATATTGTACGGGAATAGAAGCCAGGTGTAGAATGAGATGGGTGGGATGATAACTTCCAGCCATCTGTGCAGTACCTGGACTTCATAAGTGTCTCCCCTTCTGTGAGAGTTCAATGCCTGCTCTTGTATGTATTCCTCTCATGGGTAAAGGCAATTAATGTCTTAAATGGTAAATTCCCATAACCCAAGTCTCATATGGATTTAAAAATTTGAGGATAATAATGATAGCAAAAAATGTGAAATGATCACAAAAACTGTGAATTTGCTTTGAGTCAGAATATAAGTTACAATGTACAATGATTCCAAATATTTTTTTGCAAAAATAGTATTTCTAGAATTAATTTACACTTGTCATAGTAATCAATTTACCAAGGAAATACTTTATATAATTTGATCAAATAATCAGTTGGAAAAACAAAACACAATCTTAAAAGAATGAAAAGCTTTATGAAAACAAACTCATACTATTAATTTCAAAATGTAGATACAATGGCATAAAAAAGAAACCTTTATGTAACATTTGAACTGACAATATCTCTCTGAGTGAATTTAGAGCATTTTTGATTTCGATATCTAAAATCTCTACATCTCATATTAATATCTTTCTGTCTACTTCTGCATTTCAGCAAAATATGTCCCAGTTTATGGCAATAGAAGCAGATTCTTGAAATATGATGATGATAAAGTTTCTCTAGTTTTTCTTCAACCCCTTTATTTTCCCTTTCATAATACCAATGCTTTATAAAGTTATTAGTTAAAGGCAAAAGCAGGTAAAGATAAATCAAAACAGAAAGTCCACAAAAATGAAGCATTAACATACTTACAAACATAAAATTTCTTACCCAATGTTAAGATCAGAAGGTTGAGGGGTTCAGCAGTCCCTTCGTGGTCGCCAAACTGTGATATTTAAAATCTAAATTGTGGTCACCTTAAATTAGAAGCTTCAGCACCAGTCTTTGGGCATTAAACATTTATTAAAGCATGTAGGTGTTCACAAGGAGTTCAAAAAGTTAAGAAAAAGCCTATCTCGCATAGAGTTCCAGCCTGGTTGGGTTCTTCCTCAAGTCCTCCTCCAGGAGCCTGCTTTAAACAGGAACTCTCTCCAGCAAACTGGTTGTGGAAGCTTTTTATAGGTCTGGAACAGAGGTGGGCCTTGCACACTGCTTCAAGCTGATTGGTTGGTATCATCCAAATCCATTGGTTCTGAAGGTGTTCTCAAGGTGTGATTACAATCCAGTTAACTTGAAGTTGGATAATCAGCAGTTAATCACTCTCACTTGATTCAATCAGTCTAGATTAATCTCCAGGTGGGTCTTTGAGTATCTGCTAAATCTCATTATTTCATCACAGAATCCCAACTTCATAACTCAGTGGCAGTGTGACCTTGGCCAGTAACTCAACCACTCTGAACTCTAGTTCCTTCATCAAAAAAGTAGGAATAACAGTACCCTTACTATCTATGTTATAGTAATAGCAACATAAAAGAACAACAGGAGGAAGCTTGTGCCAGGTGAATCAAACCACCATCACTACATTCACCAACATCTTCCCTCAGACCAGATGGCAAAAGCCCAGGACCATGAACCTAAGAGATTTGGAAATAGCAGTGCCCCTAGAATGCCATTCCTGCTTCCAGCTCAGTCCTCACAGCATTAATCCAGAGAAGTAATTCCTAAGGGAAAAGGATCAGCCAGCTTTCCCCAACTATTGACCAATGGCTACCTATGTACAGGCAAGCCAACTTAGCATAAACAGTAAGATACCCTAAGAGATTGATAAGAGATGGCATGTTCCAGGCAAGTTAAGCTAGTATCACCTCATGGACAACCCTCTAACTTCAGGCCCTTAGGGAGATAGTCCACAAGCTTGAAATCAAGAGCTTTGGGAATACCAGTCACCTCCATGCCACTGGTGCAGATTGCAGCCTGGGACCCAAAAAGCCATCCGTTAAAGGGAGAAATCACTCTAAAGAAGGGGCTCACCTTCCTTGTCACCACCAATACCAATTGCTTATTAACTGCTATCAGTTAATAGGTAAGCTCAGCGGCCCTGAGACTGGCAATATTCCCTGGCATAGTGGTCATACATTGATCTCATTTCACCACAGCCCTCATCCTGGGAAGCAACCCCAACAAAGATGCTGCCTGGCAACTGCTTTTGAGGTTACTGAGGACATAGTTATGACAGAGTCCCTTAGGTAGTTGAATGCTGGACATCACATCCCTCTGGCAACTCCTGCGGCAGCACTGGTGCCAAACTGTATTGGCTCTGCGTCTCCTTTGGATCCACCAATGTCACAGAGAGGGAAAACCTGCTGCATGGACAACAGCTTGTTTTCCATATTGATCTGCCCAGGCCAGCACCCTAGAGAGGACACTCCAGCTACTCCTCATGGGGTAGATACAACAAAGGATGCAGTAGTTACAGGTTATAAGTCACTCAGGAGCTGTGGCTCCCACATAGGACCGCACAGCCACACTGTGGCCTGTGGCTCTTCAAGTGGCTGATCCATGGTCGTCCGCAACTGGTGGAAGCCTATTAGTTATGACAGACACAGAAAAGGAGATTTATACTACCAACATCCTTAGCACTGTCAAGTTCATAGTTCATAATTCAACATCAGGAAATTAAGTAACTTGATCAGTGTAAATGACATTAATTATGGTATATTACCTACTATTTTTTACTATACCTTAAGGAACATGGGGAATTTCCAACTGGCTTACTATTAAAATCTCAAATTTTTGTGAACTTCCAATTAGAATGTGAACTTCTTGAGAGAAAGGCATGTCTTAATTTTCTATTTCTATTTCCAGTGCTCATCACAATGTTTTGCATATAGTAAGCCTTTAATAACTTTTTATTCATTCATTAATTCTGAAGTGAGTAAAGAATTTTGGTTAATGGTAGAATTCTTACTTAACTCAGAAAATCAATAGATCTGTCATTATGTTAATGAAAGCAGTATTACCTTGGCCAATGATTTAACCATTCTGAACCTGAGCTTCTTCATCAAAAAATAGTGATAACAGTACCTTTACTAATATGTCACAGTGATAGCACCCTCTAATGATGCAATTCGTTCATAGCTTCTCATCCTGTATGATTCTGGTTCTGTCCTTTCACAAATCCTGCGAAGAGGAAACAACTGGGTATTTAAATGCATTTCTCTAGGTATTTAAACCAAGGCTGAACTTGATCTGTTCACCTCTTATCCTTCATTCTTGCTAGCTGACCATCTCACCTACTCTTTTGATTGTATATTTCTGGGATTATGGTTTTTATAACTGTTCATGTGTACTTGTAGACATAAATTGCTTACATCCAACACATAGCTGTCCCTTAGGGTTATAAAAATTTTTGGTGTCTCAAAAATATTAGTGTTCTATTGCTTGTATTTGGCATCACTGGAAGAATATCACTGTTAAAAATTCAAGTTTGTGTGTGTATGTGTTCTCAAGCAGATTAGTATCATTGAAAGAAATTAACTACCCTTTCATTCAGCAAAACTACTGTTAGAATTATACCCCAAAGAGATCAAAGAAAGAGGACTAGGACCATTATAGTTACTCTTTTTGAGGTGTCAAAGAACTGGAAATTAAGAAATTAGGTAAGTGCAATTGGGGAATGGCTAAAATATGCTTTATGAATGAAATAAGATACTATTGTGATTCAAGAAGTGATGAAAGGGATGGTTTCAGAGAAACTTAAGATTTATATGAAAGGGTGCAGAATAAATTGAGAACCAGGAACTTATTTCATACAATAAAAACATTATAAATATAATAACTTTTGAAGACTTAAATGGACAATGCAATACTCAATTACAATTCCAAAGGATTAGTGATGAAACATGTTACCCATCTCCTGAAAGAGAGATGATGAACTCAAGGTTCAAATGAGATATATTTCTTGGACATCACTCTTGAGTAATTGTGGATTTTGTTTGATCACTACAGTATTCCAGAGATTGATGCAAAGAGCTACTTAAATATAAACTATTATTTACATCAATTATTTCCTAGCACAGTTACTTGTATATGGTAGGCTTCATAAATGTCTCTTGTTGTAGTTTGTTTACTTGAATTAAATTCAATTGATTTTTTTTTTTTTTAGTGAGGCAATTGGGGTTAAGTGACTTGCCCAGGGTCACACAGCCAGTAAGTGTTGTGTCTGAGGCCGGATTTGAACTCAGGTACTCCTGACTCCAGGGCAGGTGCTCTAACCACTGCGCCACCTAGCTGCCCCAATTGAATTTTAATAATCTATGAACACTAATATGAAGATGTATCTTCCTACCTCTTTGCTTTATTTGAAAAACCATTGTAATTATCCCAATACACTGTGTATTCAAGCATTTTGTTTCAAATAACTTGACAGGTGTCAATTGTTTTCCACTACACATCTTTAATTGCTATCCATTCCCTCAATTTATTCATTTTCCTTTTTCAATTCTTTCATTCAATGAAGATAAAAAGGAAAATGAGCAACATGTAATGGGGAAAAAAGACAGTCTTTAATAATCTGTGAACACTATCAAAGAAGAGAGGTGGTCTGCTCTGGAACTGTGACCAGAATCTGCAATATCTTGCAGTCCCAAGGTAAGGAGGAATACTAGCACACTAAAGCATGTACCTGCAAGATACTGCAGATTCGGTGCACAGTTCCAGGTCAGAAAAGATTGTTCACTTACAGAATAGAGAACACACCAGAAGAGCAGTGACTACCTCTCTTCTTTGATAATAATAAATATTACCTCAGAAGAACTGAAAACTGACAGCTCTCCCCCCTTCTCCAAAAATAGCTCTGAAAACAGCTGCATGAAAACCATAAAGCTTAGAACAGTGTCTATTCCACCACAGGAGCAGAACCCAACTTTAACATAAAGTTCAAAGTCAAGAAATAAGCTGGGAAAATGAGCAAACAGCTACAACTACAACAAAGAAACTTACTACAGAAAGGTACTATTGATGGCAGGGAAAATCAAAACACAAAGTCAGAAGAAGATAAAATCAAAGCAGATATATGCAAAGCATTAAAGAAATGTGAATTGGTCTCAGGCCCCAGAACAATTTTTGGAAGCAATCAAAAAGGAAAAGTAGAGAAAAAAAAGTGGGAAATGAAATGAGATGGTGAAAGAAAATCATGAAAAAGAAGAGTCAACAGATAGGTAATGTAACGATTGGAATGACGCCACCTACTGGAGACTTACTGTAGAAGAGATCTGCCCATGAAGCGAAGGTCTTTGAGGGCAAGACCAGGAGTCTTTTCTTTGGCATCAGGAAGTGACGCTGGCTAGTGGGAGGAGGAAGGAAGAGACTGGCGCTCAGTCTCACTCGCTTTTTCCTTTGGACTCTGGTGGAGAGCGGGGCTAGAAATGCACTCTCCCTTTAATAGATAGGAATCTAGGCCTTTCTCTCTCTCTTTACCAAATTCTTATTCTCCTTAATAAATGCTTAAAAGTCTAACTCTTGCTAAAGCTTATAATTTATTGGCGACCACTCATTAGATATTTTAGACAGACTAGCTAGAATTTTAGCCCTTAACAGTAAATAGTTACAAAATTACTGGAGAAAATAACACCTTAAAGAAAACCATAATAAACCAAATAGTAAAAGAGGCACAAACATTTGCTGAAGAGAAAAACTCCTTAAAAAGCAGAATTAGCCAAATGGAAAAGAATGTATGAAAATTTGCTGAAGAGATAAACTCTTCAAAAACTAGATTTTGCCAAATAAAAGATGTACAAAAATTACTTGAAGAAAAGAACCTCCTGAAAAGTAGAATTGGTCAAATAAAAAATGAGGTACAAAAGCTCACTGGAAAAAATCCTTGAAAATTAGATTTAGACAAGTAGAGGATAATGACTACATGAGGCATCAAGAAACAATAAAACAAAATGGAAAGTGAAAAATACAAGAATGTGAAATATCTCATTGGAAAACAACTGAAATGGGGAAAAGATCGAGGAGAGATAATGTAAAAATTGCTGGACTCCCTAAAAGTTTTAATGATGATTTCCTAGACATTACATTTCAAAAAATTATCAGGGGAAACTGCCCTGACGTTCTAGAAACAAAAAGTAAAATTAAAGGGGGGGAGGGAGGGAATCTACAGATCACATTCTGAAAGAGATCCAAAAATGAAAGGTCCTAGTAATATTACACCCAAATTCCAGAGCTCTCAAGTCAAGGAGAATATATAGCAAGTAGTGAGGAAAAAAAACATCTAAATATCATAAGGTCACAGTTAGAATATCACAAGATATAGCAGCTTCTATATTAAAGGATAGGAGAGTTTAGAATATGATATTCCAGAAGGTAAAGCAACTGGGATTGCAACCAAGAATTCCCTACCCAGCAAAACTGAGTATAATCCGTGAGGTGAAAAATAATAGTAAAATAGAGGACTTTCAAGCATTCCTGATTAAAAGACCAATGTTAAATACAAGACTCAAGAGAAGCCTAATAAGGTAAACAGGAGAGAGACAACTAAGAATTCAGTAAGATTCAACTGTTTACATTCTTACATGGGAAGATGATACTTGTAATTCCTAAGATTTTTATCATTATTAAGGCAGTTAGGAGTATAAATAGACAGAAGTTACAGGTGTGAGGGGGTGAGAAAGAGAGACACAGTAGAAGGGGGAAGGAATAGCTATAATGGGCTAAGTTATTTCATAAAAAAGAGGTGCGTAAAAGTTTTAACAGTTGAGCGGAAGATGGGGGAAGGGGCAAGGAACATTTTAACCTTACTCTCATTGTAATTGGTTCAAAGAGGTAATAATATGCAAAGTTGATTGGATGTGGAAATCTATCTTACCCTACAGGGAAATAGAAGGGGAAGGAGATAAATGAATGAGGGTGGGGGTGGCACTGATTCAAGGGAAGATGGTTTGGGAAAGGCTGTAGACAGAGCACAATACTATTGAAGAGGGACAGGGTGAAAGTAGATAGATAGGTGTAAAAACAGGGGAAGAATAGGATAGGAGGAAATATATAGTAATCATAACTGTGAAAAAAATTATACCAAGTTTCTTTGACAAAGGCCTAGTTCCTCAATTATAGAGAACTGAGTCAAATTGATAAGAATACAAGTCATTCCCCAGTTGATAAATGGTCAAAGGATATAAAGATGAAGTTTACAGATGAGGACATCAAAGCTATCTATAATCATATAAAAATGCTCTAAATTAATATTGATTAAAGAAATGCAAATTAAAACAACTGAGGTATCACCTTACACCTATTAGATTGGTTAATATTCTAGAAAAGGAAAATAACAAATGTTGGATGTAATGTGGAAAAAAATGGAATACTAAAGCACTGCTGATGGAGTTATAAACTCATCCAACCATCTAAAAAACAATTTAGAACTATTCCCAAAGTACTATAAAACCATGAACACCCTTTGGTCCAGAAATACCATTACTAGTCAGATTACAAAACAACACTAAGATCAGTAAATGGAGATTGAAAATGTTTTCAATCTATACCAGTCAAATTCACTGTTTTCTACAATGGAGCTATCTATCCTGAGGGAATAAAAATATTCATTTTGGCTAGTTAAATTATCCTCCCTTCTAGATTTTGATGATGGGAAACTGACAAAAGTTCAACTCTTGGGTCACCTATTTTAGACCTCATGAAGACCCTATTTACTCATACTTTATTTTTTAAGCCAACATTGACAAGGCCATTTTACAATTATTTGGATCTTGATTTATCTTGTGTTACTTTCTGGATGAAATTTCTACAGCATCTGGAACCTCTTTGATAGATGCTGGGGAGACATCCTATTCTCATCAAATTCACATTTTCATACTATTCCATAGGGAAGGTTATTTTTATTGGACTTAATATCTTTTTTTTCCATTCTCAGAAGTTACTTTTTTCTTACTTTATTTCTTTATTCTGAGATTGTACCCTACTGATAATCCATAGATTCTATGCATTGCATTGTTGAAACACAGGATGATATAATCAACTTAAGTTAAACTCAGGATCAAAATAAATCAATAGCAAGATTTTTAAAAGTTAATGCCTAGGTTTATGCTTAAAAATGAAATTTTATAAATGTCTTAAGGAAAGGAAATAATAATCCCATTCACTTTTACACTGGCAAGAAAGATGAATAAAATTATTATAGATATCTGTTTATATTGGAAAACTGCCTATTATTCAAATTTTTGGTATTGTGAAGCATCATTGTTTCACTGCTTACTTAGTTCTGTGACCTTCCTTTGCCCTCGCATCTACTCTAACAAAGTTTTGTATGAAATTTGTGTATGTATATATACATGCACATACATATGAGAGACAGAGAGAAAGAACTAAAATTAAATCTGAAGATCATCATAAGTTTTCTGGAGATAATTGGAAACACTGATTCATAAGAACTCACTGATGTCAAGAATCATATCAATTCTCTTCTAGATATATAATAACTTACCTATATTCCTCTTATTTCTCAGATATAAGAATTCCATTATTGGATGGAACATAAGGGTGTAACATAAGGAAAGAATGGTCTATTATAAACTTAATATACATTAAGTTATATTTAATAATATATATTAATTAATATATAATTAATTAAACAAGTGGTTTAAGTTAAAATGTCATGCTGCCTTGCAAGCAGCAGAGCTGGCCTTCTGCCCCAGTCCCCTGCCTGACCCTCCCTTGCTGCAGGTGTGCCAGGACCTGCCTTCCCCTTCACGCAGCCCTAGGCCTTCCTCCCTCTTCCCCCCTCCACCAGGGGCCTTTACATAGATATAAATATTTAAGGAGGAAGGGGGCAGGTGAGGAGGGGTTGTGGGGCTTGGACCTCCCTTCCCTTCCCCCCTCTTCCCCTGGGCCCCTATCCCTGGGGCTGTTTGTTTAAAAAAGAATAAAAGGGGGAAAGCTAGGTGGCGCAGTGGATAGAGCACCGGGCCTGGATTCAGGAGGACCTGAGTTCAAATCCGGCCTCAGACACTTGACACTTACTAGCTGTGTGACCCTGGGCAAGTCACTTAACCCCAATTGCCTTACAAAAAAAAAAAGAATAAAAGGATTTTTAAAAATAAAAAAAATATTTAAAAAGTCATGCTGCCTTTTGCTTCAAAATGGAAAAGAAACGAGGGTAACTTGTGATAGAGTATGAAATTGTTTCATGGTGTTCAGAATATTTGAAGAACTATAAAACTAATTTATAATGTAGTATTTAACAGAAATTATTAATATTTTAACTATTACTAAAACATAACTTTTCTTAAAAGGGAACGCATTTAAATACCCTTTTATTAAAACATTCAGGCATGCTTATTGAATTTCTCAAGCATTTATGCTAGGTTACAAGTCTTAAGCAAATATCAACACCAGTATCAAAAGAAAAATACTGAAAATAACTCATGTTACAATGATTATTGAACCAAAATGCTTCAAATTCTGAATATGTTTTATATCTACTGGGACATAAACATATACTTTTGAGGTTTTAAAGTTAAGCTCTTTTAAAATGGGTAAGTAATTATATCTTTTAGTGATACTTGTTAGTGAAAATCAAATTCTATTCAATAAAATTATATTCATAGAAAAGATCCTTGGGTTGTCACTCTCTAGGCTTTCTACGCTGATAATTCTGAAATAACTCAAGGATACTATTGAAACCTTACTAACTTTATATATAGTAATAGGGATGAAGGAGAAGAGAACTATATAAATTCATGAAATCTGAAAGCAGAGGTTTTAAGCTAAAATTAGAGAGTTAGCATGGAGTAGTGGAAAGAACAATATACAGCTCAGGTGAAGTAAACAATATACAGGTGAACCAAAAGTCATGAAGTTATGAAGGGGTCTCAAAATTTAATAACTCCATTATTTTTTTGTTTTTAATTTATAATGCCATAGCATCATATACAGTTTATATAAATAAATTTGTATAAATATGTATATACATATAAGAAATTTAAAAATAATTTTCAAACATTTATTAAAACATCAAATCCCTTTGTGACTTTTGGCCTACCCTATACTAGGTATTAGAAGTTCTGAGAACAAGTTCTGGCAAGTCACTCGACCTCACTACTAGGGATAATAATGCATATGCATCTTGATACACAGAGTTGTGGGTGCATGCGTGTTATTGTCTCCAATTATTATATTGCTGAAAGTAGTCATCTTTCACAGCTAATCATCATTACAACATTGCTATTACTGTGTGTAATGATCTCCCAGGTATCATTTCACTTTGCATGAGTTCATACGGGTCTTGCCATTTTTTTCTGACCCCTCCTCCCACCCACAATCATTTCTCATAGCATAGTAGTACACCATCACAATCAAATGGCACAACTTGTTTGGTCATTCCCCACTTGATGAACATTCCTGGGATTTCTAATTCTTTGCCATCACAAAAAGAGCTGCTATGAATATTTTTTGTACATAAAGATCCTTTTCCTTTTTCTCTGATCTCTTTGAGGTATTGCTTTAGTAGTGGTATTGCTGAGTAAAATGGTATACACACTTTTATGGCCCTTTGCACATAGTTCCAAATTTTCCTCTAGAATGAATGACTGGATCAGTTCACAACTTCATCAATAGTTTATTAGTGTACCTATTTTCCCTCATCTACTTCAGTATTTGTCATTTATAATGGCAGTCAGGTGGTAGCTCTCAGTTGTTTTAATTTAAATTTCTCTAATCAACCATTAGTTAAAGCATTTTTATTTATATGACCATAGATCACTTTGAAATCTGAAAACTGTTCATATCCTTTAAGTATTTATGATTTATGGTATGGCTCTTATTTTTATAAATTTGACTCAGTTCCCTATATTTTTTTTTGTTGTTTTCTGTTTTTTGTAGGGCAGTGAGGGTTAAGTGATTTGCCCAAGGTCACAAAGCTAGTAAGTGTCTGAGGTCCGATTTGAACTCAGGTCCTCCTGAATCCAGAGCCGGTACTTTATCCACTGTGCCAGCTAGCTGCCCCAGTTCCCTATACTTTTGAGAAATGAGACCTTTTTCTATGGAACTTTCTTTCAAAATGTTTATGTTGGGGGAAGCTAGGTGGTGCAGTGGATAAAAGCACCAGCCTTGGATTCAGGAGGACCTGAGTTCAAATCCAGAAGCAGACACTTGATACTTGCTAGCTGTGTGACCCTGGGCAAGTCACTTAACTCCTGTTGCCTCGCCAAAAAAAAAAAAAAGTTTGTTACTTCATTGTGTCTGTTACCTTTTAGCAAAATATAATCTCCCAGATTATCTATTTTTAATTAGGTTTATTTTTTTTTTACTTTATCTGGGATTATGATGCTAGCCCTGTCTTTTTTATTTCAGCTAAAGCATAATATATTCTTCTCCAGGCCTTTATTTTAATTCTGTGTGTGTCTTTCTATCTTGTGTTTTTCTTTTGTAAAAAAACAAAGCAAATAAACAAAAACATATTATTGGATTCTGCTCCATTCTGCTATCAGTTTCCATTTTGTGGATGAGCTTATTTCATTCACATTCACCATTATGATTACTGTGTATTTCCCTCCATCTTATTTTCTTCTGTTTATACTTCTCTCTGTCTCTCTCTATCCCTCTCTCTGTCTCTGTCTCTCTCTTTTATCTTGTCCCTTCTCAAAAGTCTTCTTTTATTTCTGACCACTGCATCCTTTAATCTACCCTTCCTTTTATCATTCCATCTTTCTTCTCTTATCTATTTTCCCTCTTATTTCCTTGAAAGATAAATTTCTATACCCAACTGAACATATGCATGCATGCATGCATACATATGTACAAATATATACACATACATGTACACACATATATACACACAGAAAATTTTCCCCATTTTACCTTTTCCCCCCTTCTCCCAGTGCATTCCTTTCATACCCATTTATTATGAGATTTTACTAACATAATCAACTCACACCTATGACCTTTGTTTATGTAGAATAATTTCCCTAATTATGCTAAAGTTCTTAAGAGTTACAGCAATAATCTTCTCATATCAGAATGTATATAACTTAATTTCATTGAATCCCTTATGATTAGTCTTTTGTATATACGTTTTTAATGTGTCTCTGACATCTTGTGTTTGAATGTTAAATTATATAATTATCTTTGATCTTTTCAACAGAAATGCATAGAAGTCCTCTATTTAATTAAAAATCCATTTTCCTCCTAAAGATTATGCTCAGTTTAAATGGGTATGTGATTCTTGGTTGTAATACTAGTTCCTTTGCTTTCAGGAATGTCATATTCTAAGCTTTCCTATTCTTTAAGTGGAAGCTGATAAATATTAGGGGTTTGTCTCCATGATTTTGAATTATTTCTTTCTGACTGCTTGAAATATTTTCTCCTTGACCTGGGAGCTCTGAAATGTGGCCCTAATATTCTTGGGATTTTAAAATTTTGAATCACTTTCAGGATGTGATTCATGGATTCTTTCAATTTCTATTTTACCTTATGATTCTAGAATATCAGGATATATCTATAATATGTAAAATATAATATAATATATCTAGAGTATCAGAATTTCCTTGAAAATTTCTTAATATATGATGTTTAAATTCTTTTTTATTATGGCTTTTTATTCATGAATTACTTCTCGATCTGTTTTTCAGGTCAGTTGTTATTCCCAATGTGATATTTCACATTTTCTTCAATTATTTTTCATTCTGTTGACTTTGTTTTATTGTTTCTTGAAGTGTCATGGAGTCAATAATTTCTGTTGGTTGATTTCTAATTTTTAAGGAATTATTTTCTTCAGTGAGCTTTTGTACCTCTTTTTTTCATTTGGCAAATTCTGCTTTTTAATGAGTTCTTTTCTTCAGTAAATTTTTGTGCTTCTTTTATCTTTAGACCTTTGCTGTTTTTAAGGTATGATTTTTTTTTTGCATTTTTATACCTTTCACTAAGCCATTTTTATTTTTTCTTTTCATAATTTTATTGCATCATTCTTATTTCTTTTTACCATTTGTTTTCTCTACAACTCATCTCTTTCTTTAACTCTCCCAGATATTCTTATTGGACTTTTTCCCAATTAGCATTTTTTCTTTTAGGATTTGCTTATAGTTATTTTCATATTGTCATCTTCTGATTTCTTTTTGTTTTGGTCTTCCCTGCCACCATAGTAGCTCTCTTATAGTCTTGTTGTTGTTGTTGTTGTAGTTGTTGTTGTTTACCTATTTCCCCAGCTTAATTTTTTTTATCTTGAATTTTATATTAATGTTGGGCTCTGCTCACCTGAGGATGGGGAGGCAATGTGCCAAGCTTCAGGCTTTTTTGTGCTGCTGTTTTCAGAGTTAATTCTCCAGGTCTACATTTTTTTTTTGTGCTTCTATGGTGGTAAGATCCAAAGAGAGGTGTGGTCACTACTATTCTGGTCTTCCTTATGTTCTTTACCTAGGAAGGTTCCCTGATCTCTTGCAGCTGCAAACACTAATGCTTCTATATGCCTTGGGACTGCATCCAAAGCCCTGCTCCCTTGTGAGTGACAAGTGCTCTTCTCTGCCATGGAACTACAACCCAGAATTTCATATGGTTGATAAGGTTGTCAGTCAGCACCAGCTATACCTAGTGCTATCAAAGGGCCCCTTCTAATCTCTTTCTGACTAGTTGTCTGATCCTCTGAATAATTCTGGACTTATAGCTCCCAAAGCTGCTATTGCTGATGCTGTCACAGCCACCTCCAAAGCCAACATCTGCTGCTATTCCTGCATGCACTCTGGGTGAGCCCCTACCCTGGTGCCACAGACCTCTCGTGCTGACCTCTAAATTTGTCTTTGGCTTAAAAAGTGTCAACCATAACCTTTTATTGGCTCTGCTACAACAAATTTTTATTTGAAGCATTACTTTAAATTTGTTTGGAAGGAATGTTGGGAAAATTTAGTTGGCTTGCTCCTTCTCCTCTGCCATCTTGGCTTAAAAACTACTTTCAAGGATACAAATTAAATTAGACTATGTTAGCTAAGAATAGGAAATTATATTGGACTTGTTTTCCTTAATTAATAGAATGAATTTCCTTAATAAATTTTCTACATACACCTGGGTATTAAAAGCTACAACTATAAAATTATTGATGCCAATTTTTCATTTGACTTAGCAAACCTTTCCCCACTTCCCTAGATAATGCAAAAAATTGAATCCTGTGCTTTTATTAATGATTATAAATTCTAAATGAGTAGAACCCAAATTTTAAAGATTGCATTTTACTATTAGCATGTCATCTTCATCAGGCATATCTTATTTGGATGAAAACATGCTCATTTGTTACAAAAGCATGTTGAACATATTCTTACTCCCCTAACTCACAACAATTAAAATGCCATTTCAATTAATGAAAGTTATCTTGAAACATATTTCTTTTCCTTTTGTTAGCTGAACTTAGAAATTAGAGAGCTGTAAATCAACCCCTGACTAGTATTGTTATCAGCTTTGCAATTAATTAAAGCTCACACTAGATATATTTATGCAAACTTTCAAAGGTTAAAATTCAAATTTAAATTTAACAATTAATTGATGTATAACTCATGTTCATATATAAATCCTCCTAGGTTGTCACTTCAAATGGGGCCATAAGTATGCGTGACATTGACACATTGGAATCTATTCACCTCTGATTCACCTTGAATTCCACTGAATATAAAGAAACTCTCAAATGAAAGATTTACTAAAATGATCTGTTGTAAATTAGTCCAACTGAAGATTTATTTCATAGTACTAAAGTACTGGAGTTGCTATTCTTTCATTAAAGTTATCTCAGGAAAAGGTTGGTTGACCACTTCCCAGGTATGTTACACATTACTTATTTTTTTTTTTTAATGAATAGGTTGGACTAGATAATAATAGATATCTCTTATAATTCCTAAATTATTTTATAACTTAATTTTATAAACTCTAACTATCTGGGTCATTAATAATAAATGATAAGATACTTAAAAGTTAATTTCTGGTTTCAGGTGTTGGAACTAACAAGGTGATGAAATAGAAATTTTATCCAGACTTCATTAATTCTTGAAACATTTATAAAGGTGGAATCATGTACCAGATTCAGAGCTACAGGAAAAAAGAAAGGATGTTGATAAGGGAATACCTTCATGAATTAACATTTGTGAGCTTTAACCCTTAAAGACCTAACTCAGCCTGACTACCTCAGCAAGCATCATTCCCTAGCAGGGTTTTACAAACTGAACAGTAGGTTTGTATCTGGATTGCATTGCTGTCCCCCTCCTGCTACAGAGAGTCTGTCAGTACAGACCTGATTCATCTAAATCCTGCAACAAGTGCCAAAGAGTGGCTCTTTTCAACTATGTGAGGAATAAGAAAATTTGAAAAGATGTGGTTTTCTTTCTAGGGTTTGACAACAAATTTTGTAATATCTATATCATGTTCTCTTAGCTGTTATTTAATTCCTTTACATTCAAGCCAGGTTCAACTACCTATTCTCCCCTCCTATACCCAGTAAATTTAGGGTTTGCTGGCCTATGTTTCCACCAAACATAGGAGGAAGCTGAGGTAACTTGGCAGTCCATCCTCAGTAAAGAGAGAGGGCTCAGAAAGACGGAAGGGTGAACACTAAATTAACAAAGATATTACAAAACACTCAACAGATATCATAAGACAAATGAAACTGAACCAGAGCTTTAAAAAGTACAGAAATATTTTGAAATCACAAGAAAGCACAGGAAAAAAGAAATTCTAGATTATTGTATTCCATTTTCCATAGAGATATAGCAAAAATAGTAGAAAGTCAATATGAAAAAGAGAGACCCTTAATTTCAAGCAAAATTTCAGGGTAGGAAAGGAGCTTTGAAATTTCCCAAAGACAATTCAGTCCATTCTTTTCCTCTTCTTCAGTAGACACACACACACACAGATATATACATATATCTGTGTGTGTGCTGATATATCAGCCTTATATAGATTATCTCTCTCAATGCATGTTGCAATATTAACAATAGATATTCATCATCTACTTGTTTGTTTTTTTCCTCCCAGGTTGGTTAGGTCAACATATTTTAAGTTATCATTTGGAACCTTTAAAAAGGTTCCAAAATATTCTAGGGATTGATGTGACCAGCATAATGTTATCTAGAAAAAGTGGTATGTGGAAAACCTCACCATCCACAGAGATTCCATCTTCACCTCAAATTTGATGCTGTTTCTCCTCAGTTACATTGTTAAACAGCATGTTTGAATTATCTCTCTATTTTGTTCCTTTTGGCCATTTAAATTCTACTTGTTGCTTACTAATAATCTCATCAAAAATGCTCTCGATTCATGTATATATGAATCTTATAAAGTTTTTGTGGGGGCAGTTAGGTGGCATAGTGGATAAAACACTGGCCCTAGATTCAGGAGGACCTAAATTCAAATCCAGCCTTAGACACTTGACACTTACTAG
This sequence comes from Dromiciops gliroides, assembly GCF_019393635.1. Lineage (NCBI taxonomy): Eukaryota > Metazoa > Chordata > Mammalia > Microbiotheria > Microbiotheriidae > Dromiciops > Dromiciops gliroides. Next base: position 174,703,772 of record NC_057864.1, on the reverse strand, counting down.
CTGTGTGACCATGGGCAAGTCGCTTAATTCTCATTGCTCCCACACACACACACACACACACACAAAAGTTTTTGTAAAAATAAGAGAATAGGTAGACAGCTAGTAAAATTAATTTGTCCTTTTTTTATCTGATTTTCCCTATATCTGTAGTATATTCCTCTTCTTCGGATAGTTTGCATAATGATAACACAATACTCTATAGTTGTGTTGCATTTGGTAAAAATTCTTTTTATGTACAACAGGGGAAATATGATTGTTTTTCTCATTTTTTTTTACAGGCATTTCTACCTTTCTCCCCCAAGCAAGTCCTGGAATATAATATTAAGGTAAAAATACATTGGGTTTACTCTTGTTGAGGGAGAGAACAAATTGTTGTGTTCATTTTTATATATCTTTTTCCATTTTTCTTCAGTTTGTAGTACATCAAAAAGGACTGACCACAGATCAAGAAGAGATACCTAATCTGAAGAAAGAATGAGGAGAAACAATTCCTTGGATGAGTTTCTATTTTTCTTTCTCTCTCTGTATCTCTGTCTGTTTGTCACACACACACACACACACACACACACACACACACACACACAGGTCAAGGTACTTTCAGCTTCAGTTATCCACTTCTTGACAACAGCCCCTATGGTAACTGGACATTGCAGTAGGAATATGTACTATTGAGGTAAGTCCAAAACTTTAACTTTGTTCTCTGGCTGCCTCTTCCTGCTTTGTGTTTCTTTTACTGAACACAGGTGACCAAACAGTAATAGTAATTCTTAGATGGATTTTCCTGTCCTGCACAGCAACTGTGTGAGCTCCAGAAGTCATGAGTCCCTAGATCTGGATGTTAGTTGCTCAGTGGAAGGTCACCTCTTAAACATTTTATTTGAGGAGAACATGACCACTACTGGGAGGAAGTGCCCATACTATTCCCTGTCCTACTAGAATGTGGGGATACTAGTTAATTGTTTGGACAGTGAGGAGTCAAAATTAATCTGAAATGCCAGTTCAGAAATCTCTGGTAGAACATAATAGGACTAATACATTATTCACATTTATTGGTGTTGTTTTATATATTTGTCAACTCATGTTTAGAATTCTTTTTCACTTTTTTTATTATTTTTGGTAGAAGAAATAAACAGGTATTCCATAAGTTCTCTATATATTAAGTGTCTTCTAGAAGCCATCCAGTCAAGTGTCTTCGGAGAGATTCTAGATATGACCCAATCATTAGTTTTCTGATTTCTTCCCTGTGGTTCAGTAGTGTGGATACAATAAGCCAGAGAATTTAAGATCTTGCCTGCTCTCTTAGGTGTCAGGCTTCCCCAGGACTAAACCCAGTCCCTATGAGACCAAAGCAAGGCCCCATTATTGAGAGAGGACACTTCTATCTGCTTGCTGGTCTTATGGGGGAAGATGTCATGTATTGATTGAATCATTAACAGTCACTGTATGAAGAGATTATCTCTTCCCTCAACAGGATGTAGGCATAACATTTTTGGACTCCCCAGCTATTTGGCTCAAAAATGTGCTTACTTGGTTGGTAGAGGGGGGAGTGAGAAGAGTCAAAATAAAATAAAAGATGGAAATAATTAACAGATCCAAGAAACAAATCAAAGAAGCAAATGATCCTGGGATGTTGGAAGGAAACTACTTTCTGAAGTGACATTTCTTTCTTCCTACTAAATCAAAGTTGATAGTAGTTAAGAATTACTCAAGCATTGTTCTTATCTATTTAAAAAAAAAAGAACATTGCTTGACACTGGAAATATATAGGCAGAAAGACTTTTTGGCACACCGGATCAGTAGTTCTCATGAAGGATTTGCAAGAAAGATACTCTTCTATTATTCAGGTAGTGATCTCGGGGATTTAGTTTCAAGGTTTCCATCATCAACAAGCAAGGCATTTAGGCACAAAGCAAATGTAGCTTATAGATCTAGTGCTAGACAGGGGAGCTCAGAAAGTCATCAGAATATCTGAGAAGAGCTGTCAAAAGAGGTGATTTAAATCATACAAGTTGTGTATTGAGAGAAATGGACAGAGGATTTACTAGGGCAGTTTTGATGGATTTTAAGTTGCTGATTCAATTTGTTGGCATAATGCCATGCTTTTAAGAAGTACCAGTCTAGAAAATTGGGTCACTGATAAAATAAGCATGTGCCTTTTTGTTTTGGTTGCTCACTTCAATATTCTTCTGTCAACATATGAATGAACAAATAGAAAGGAAGGAAAGAAGGAAAAAAGGAAGGGAGGAAGAAAGGAAAAAAGAAAGAAGGAAGAAGAAAGGAAGGAAAAAAGGAAAGGAAGAAGGAAGGAAGAAAAAAGAAAGAAAGGAAGAAGGAAAAAAGGAAGGAAAGGAGGAAGAAAAAATGAAAAAAAAAATAATTGTAAAGCTCATACATTGAGCCAAGCACTAAGCTAAGTCCTGGGGAAACAAACAAACAAAGATAGTCTCTACTCTCAAGGAGTGTACATTTAAATAAGGGGAGGCAACACACTGGAGAGCCCCCCTAGAATCCAGTTTGTGGAATTATTTGTTACTCTTCTCTTTTGTATTTTTCCATTCCATATTTGTTACCTCCACAAACTCTCTCACATCCCTTTCTGTTCCTCTAATCATATTTAGGCAACCCTAATAGAGATCCTCATTCTTTCACCTGCTATAGTGCAATAGCCATCTTATTCTTCTTCTTAACTTAAATCTTCCCCTTTTCCAATCCCTCCTTTACAGATCTGCTAAAATGATAACCCCAAAGCAAAGGTTGGAAGACCATTTCATTCACCAACTCAAGAAAATCCTTTGGCTCCTTAATGCTAGGATCAAATACAAAATTCCTGGTCTGACATTTAAAGTCCTTCACTATCTGGCTCCAATATAGATTATTGCATATTATTCCCTATTATTGCATATTATTCCCTCTTTCATAAACTATGGTCCAGTCGAACTTTCTTACTGTTCTTCAATCATGATATTTCAACTTCTTATTCCATGTCTTTGCAATGTCTCCATGTCCATACGACCTCTTAGAATCACTTATTTCCTTTAAGTCTCAGTTCAAGAGACACTTCAGAAACCAATCAGCCAATAAACATTTATTAAGCAATTAAAAATGTGCCAAGAGGGACAGCTAGATGGAGCAGTGGATAAAGCACCAGCCCTGGATTCAGGAGGACCTGAGTTCAAATCCAGCCTCAGACAGTTGATACTTACTAGTTGTATGACCCTGGGCAAGTCACTTAACCCCCATTGCCCTGCAAAAAAAAAAATATGCCAAGCACTGTGCTAAATGCTGGGAATACATATATATGGGGAAAAAAAAAGATAAACTCTGCCCTCAAAGAGTTTGTTGGTGATGGTGGTGGTGATGATGTCATTGTCCTTGTTGTTGTCCATCATTTGTACTCAAAGAGTACAAATGACATCATGAAGATGGTGTCTTGACTTGAGCATAAACTGAATTTGATTGAGGCAGAACTAAGCAAAGTCATCAACCATACTCTCTCCTCCAGAGCCATCAGAGTTCAGTGTCAAGACAAAAGTCAAGACTGCTGGTAAGGATGCAGTGGGTGACCTTGGAATTTATAAATTAAGGTCTTTCCTAGGTGTCATTTGGCCTATTCTAATGGGAGGAAGACAATCCAGAAAAGGAAATGAAAAGTTGGATGGTGGAGGAGAAGATACCTACCCCAGGGAAAATGATAGCAAGGGAAAGGTCAAATTGATGAATAATGTCTATTATTCCAATTGCAGCATGTATTTGAATGGATAGGCTAAGAAGCTTGTTCTTGTTCATTGTTACTCATGTTATTATTATTATTATTATTGATATTATTATGATGATAATTTGTATATCTAGGTCAAAGAATAGCAATGGATAACAATTTGGGCTCACTGTTGTGCTAAAGGAGTATAAGCTAGATGGCCTTTGGGGAATTTCAAAGAACTTAAACTTTCCATGGAGACACAGAGCTACTTTTTTTATATCAGTAGTCTACTAGTGGGCAGCTAGGTGGCACAGTGGACAGAGCACTGGCCCTGGAGTCAGGAGGACCTGAGTTCAAATCCAGCCTCAGACACTTAACACTTACTAGCTGTGTGACCCTAGCCAAGTCACTTAACCCCAATTGCCTCACCAAAAAAACAAAAACAAAAAACAAAAAATAGCCTACTAGTGTTTGTCTGTGGCCATGAATCATGAAACACAATACTCTCCAAATAATTAAACAGAAATATCACAAAGAAGGCAACGAAAAGATGCCTGGTTTAAAAAACAAACACACAAACAAAAACAACTCAGCTAGTGCTAGACCTGTAGTCAGGAAAGCCTGAATACAGAGCTGTTCTCAGGCACTTACTGTTTGATCCTGGGCAAGTCATTTCATATCTGTCTTCCTCCATTTCCTCATTTGTGAAGTGGGGATAATAATACTACTTAACTCTCAGGGTAGGTAAGGATAAAAATGAGAAAATATTTATAAAGTGCTTAGCAAACCATAAAACACTAAAAGAAATTTGCTAGGAATAAGCAATAATAATTAGGTATCTACTATGTCATCCTGAACAAATCACTTAATCTTTCTTTTCCTTAGTTTCCTTATCTGTATAATAGGAGGAGTGGGTTTTATAATGCCATCTGGCAACAGAGTTGTTATGAGGATAAAATGAGATAACAGTTACAAAGGTACTTTACAAACCATTAACTTGTTGTTGGGGTAGCTAGGTGGCGCAGTGGATAGAGCACTGGCCCTAGATTCAGGAGGGAGTTCAAATCCGACCTCAGAGAGTTAACACTTACTAGCTGTGTGACCCTGGGCAAGTCACTTAACCCCAATTGCCTCACAAAAAAAAAAAAAGAAAGAAAAGAAATACTCGTTGTTGTTTTGTTGTTAATTATTCAGGTTTTAACACACATGAGGAACTTCACAGAAGTAAAAGATATTATCAAAGAATTGTATCTTGAGAAGTAAACATGTACTGGTTACAAGGTAAGGGAAAGGGCTGATAGGGGGACATTCAGAGCGAGAGCTTTACTGGCATCCTTTTGGCATCAGAAGAAAGAGGCCTCCAGCACATAGGGTAGGCACCCTCTATTGAATGTATGAGAGGATATGGACAAGATTCACCCAGGATGGGTAGGCATGGGTTGTGATTTGCAGCACTGGAGGGAAATGTCAAATCTGAGATACAAGATCCATTTGAGTCCTTGTTGATGTTACTAAGGGAACTGGGCAGTGATCAGTGTAGATCTCTAAACTTCAATCACCTGTGCCACATATAGAGATCCACAGGTGCTCTCCCTAAATATCCCTTGGTGCTATTGTCAGTGATGGAATTCTAGTCTGCTTAGATGATTGTTCTAACCCAGTGTGTATTGTTCACAGGTCAAACAACCTACATAATCCCCTCAAGAAACTCATATCAAAATAAGGGCAGTGGACACAAGCATTCCAGTAACTCCCTGTCATGATGAAGGGAAAAAGAGACAAAGTGCTTTCTGATCGCAGCTGCTTGGGATAAATGACATGAGCTCAAATGGGGAAAAATAAAGCAATAAAACCCAATGGGCATCAATAAGTAAGAACAACATGGAAAACTGTCATATTTATAATTATCTCAAACAAATAAAGCTGCCCACTCTTATTCTTTGGCCTCATTCGACCCATTTAGAGAAATTAAAAAAGGAAAAGGAAGAGGCAATACAGGAGAATTTATTACCTTGCAGAGCAATTTGTGGTTTGGAATCTATAGCCAATTCTGTTTTTATAAAGTATCTGACATAAATTGTCTCTTACAGCATATTGGAGGGTGAAAGCACATGCTAATACCAATAAATTGGATTTGAATTTAGGAAATTTATGTGTGCATACTTAAAATAATTTGCATATGTATCCAGATGGAGAAGTCAACAGAGCATGAACTTTAGTTAGGAGTATAACAATGTGTACATTACATCCAGAGATACAATTTATGCATAAAACAATTCAACTACCTATTATGAGAGTGACATGTTTTAGGATGATGTGCTTTTTAAATCAACAGTAAACAGGAATATAGGATTTTTGCTGTTTGCCTACAGGCATTATCCACAAATCTAGTTTGTTCACATTTGTGTTTTTTCAGTAGCAATGATACATTTGCTTTTCTAATTGTTTACCTCTTTCAAAAAAGCAATCTGCATTTAATAAACACCTACTGTATGTAAGTCATTGTTGTCAAGTGATTCAAAGTGGATTAAAAAATCCATACCCTCAAGAGTTTATAATTTACTACATAAACACTCAAAAGTTCTAATTTAAGTACTATACAGAATATAACAACTGCATTCTATATACTTGTAGGGGTTTACTGTCTAAGGCCTGTAGTCCTCCCAGAGTATACCCACTAAGGTGGGTTTTCTCCAAGGCTTCTTCTTTTCTCCCTAGATTATATCTCCCTTAATGAGCTGATCAGGTGCCATGTATTCTTCTGACCTCTGGTCTTGTATCTTCAACTTCTTCTTATATATCTCAAAGTGGATATACTGCAAATATCTCAAACTTAACATGTCTTAACCACAAATTGTTATCTTTCCTCCAAAACCTTCCCTTCTTCTGAATTTCCCTATTTCTTTCTTTTTTTCTTTTTTTTTTTTTTTGTAGGCAATGGAGGTTAAGTGACTTGCCCAGGGTCACACAGCTAGTTTAAGTGTCAAGAAATAGCCTTCTCTGATCTAGGTGAACAGATTGTAGGAGATATTGTCTTACCTATTTATTGTCTTGTAGGAGTGTTATCGGAGTACTAGAGTATTATGGGCCCTGGTTACCCCAGAAGTTGTCTGGGGAGGTCAAGGAGCTTGAGCTAGCTCCTGGACCACCACTCTTCATTCCAGCCTTTCTCACCACCTCCATGAGGTAATCCTGTTAGGTGTGGCTGCCCCAGGAGGGGACAGAGCAACTGCCCAGGAGGAGACTGCTTGCAACCCACCAGGACAGAGTAACCACCCATCACCAGACTATTCCCAACCCATTACCAGACTACCTCCAACCCACCACCCACTAAGGGACATTTCACCCACACCATCTTGGCTCTATAAAAGGGTGCTCCCTAGTCTAGTCAAGGAGGAAAGTGTTTTAAACCTTCCTCCCAGCCAGTTTCTCTTGTATCCAATAAACCTGTTCTTTAATTCCTAACTAGGATTTGCGTGAGAGTGCAATTCTTTACAGAGGAATCCTAAGGACCCACGTACTTTCCCCATAACAAGAGGATGGGTATGAAAACTATAATTAATATTCAACACTACCTAGGTTCACAAACCTCTGTTTACCTTCACCTTCACCTCCTCACTCACACTCACACCACATAGTCAATTGTTATGGGAGGATTATAGGCCCCGGTTACCCCAAAAGTTGCCTGGGGAGGTCAAGGAACTTTTTCCTTGAAACCTCAGGAGTTTTCCCTAGAAATCAAGTAGGCCTTTCCTTGAACTCAATCAAGGACATACACACCCAAAAGAGATAAGCAGCACCAGATGGAACTGAGCATGCTCCAGGACCACCACCCCTCATTCCAGTCCTTCTGAGCACTTGGATGAGTTAATCCTGTTGGGAGTGACTATACCAGGAGAAGACCACCTGGAACCACCCACCAGCAAACTGCTTGGACCCACCAGGATGGAGTTAATGCCCATCACCAGATTGCTCAAGCCCTGTCATCACCAACCTCAGCCATCAACCAGAGCACCCACAGCCCATCCCCGAATAAGCGGCATTCTTACCCATGATCTCTGAACCCTATAAAAAAGCACTCCCCAAGCTAGTCTGAGAGGAAAGCGTTTTGTTTCTTCAAAACCTTCCTTCCGGCCATTTTCTCTTGTATCCCAATAAACCTGTTCTTTTATTCCTAAATAGTGATGTGGGCTGGAATTTGGGGTCAAATTGGTTGTGAGTTGTCCCAAAAGAATTACAAGACTCAGTGACTCAGTTTCCCAAGTTTTATTGCAATACTGTGGGTGACCACAGGGAGAGAACCAGAATATTGGAAAGGTATCTCTCAAATAAGGAAAGGAAAGACAGTTATATTTATAGTATGGATAAACTGATCATCAGTCTCATTATAATAATCTCCACCTTGGGGAGGTACAGGGGAGGACCTGTCCTTCTCATTATAATATTCTCCACCTAGGGGTGTTACAAGGGAGGGCTTATCCTAATTTGGAGTTCCTGGGGGTCCTAAACCAACCCCCAAGGTGGGTACCTTTTTCAGTGAAGGTGTGTTTTGGGGGTTTACATGTCATAAGGTGAATCTGGGGGACAAATTTGGCTTTTTCTGCGCATGTCTCTTTCTGATTCCCATTGCTAGTTTCAAAATATAATCATTTTTCATTAGAATTTCTATAGGTTGTCTTTTTCCTTTACTGTTGTTTTGACCTGACCCGTTTTGGTCCGTTATAGATGTTGATCACTTTGAGTACAAGAACCTAACATCAGTTATCCATTAACTGGGATCTGACTCCCTTTTTGTGTGTGTGTGTGTGTCTACCTATTTTATTTTATTTTATTTTTTTAATGTATGAGGTATTTTATTTTTTCCGTTACATGTAAAGATAGTTCTCAACTTTTGTTTATACATGCTTTACAATTTCAGATTTTTCTCCCTCCCTCCCCTCCCTCCCCCCTCCCCTAGACAGCAGGTAATCTGATATAGGTTATATCTATATCTGATATAGGTTATATCTATATATATACATATAGATATAGATATAGATATATACACACACATATACATATACACATAATAACATTAATCCTGTTACAAGAGAAAGAATCAGAGCAGTGATGCAAAACCTCAAAATAGAAAAAAAAAAAAAACAACAGCACCCAAAACCAAAGAAATAATATGGTTCAATCAGCATCTATACTCCACAGTTCTTTCTTTCTTTTTTTTTCTTGGATTTGGAGATCCTCTTCTATCACGAGTTCCCTGGAACTCTTCTGTACCATTGCATTGGTGAGAAGAATATAGTCCATCACAGTAGGTCAACACTCAATGTTGATGATACTGTGTACAATGTTCTTCTGGTTCTGCTCATCTCACTCATCATCAGCTCACGTAAGACCCTCCAGGCTTCTCTGAACTCTTCCTGCTCATCATTTCTTACAGCACAATAGTATTCCACTGTATTCATATACCACAACTTGTCCAGCCATTCCCCAATTGATGGGCACCCCCTCAACTTCCAATTCCTTGCTACCACTTAAAGAGCAGCTATAAATATTTTTGTACATGTGGGTCCCTTTCCCCCTTCCATGATTTCTTTGGGCAAAAGACCTAAAAGTGGGATTGCTGGGTCAAAGGGTATGCACAGCTTTATTGCCCTTTGGGCATAATTCCAAATTGCTCTCCAGAATGGTTGGATCAGCTCACAGCTCCACCAACAATGCATTAGTGTTCCAATTTTCCCACAGCCTCTCCAACATTTATTATCTTCCTTTTTTGTCATTTTAGCCAATCTGATAGGTGTCAGGTGGTACCTCAGAGTTGTTTTAATTTGCATCTCTCTAATCATTAGAGATTTAGAGCATTTTTTCATATGGGAATAGATAGCTTTGGTTTCTTCATCAGAAAACTGCCTGTTCATATCCTTTGACCATTTCTCAATTGGGGAATGACTTGGATTCTTATAAATTTGATTTAATTCCCTATATATTTTAGAGATGAGGCCTTTATCAGAAGCACTGGCCTCAAAAACTGTTTCCCAGATTTCTGCCTCCCTTCTAATTTTGGATGCATTGCTTCTGTTTGTACAAAAATTTTTTAATTAATATAATCAAAATCATCCATTTTGCATTTTATATTATACTCTATCTCTTGTTTGGTCAAAAACTGTTTTCCTTTCCAAAGATCTGATAGGTACACTATTCCTTTCTCTCCTAATTTACCTATGGTATCACCTCATGTCTAAATCATGTATCCATTTTGACCTTATTTTAGTATAAGGTGTCAGATGTTGGTCTATGCCTAATTTCTGCCATACTATCTTCCAGTTTTCCCAGCAGTTTTTGTTGAATACTGAGTTCCTATCCCAGAAGCTGGAGTCTTTGGGTTTATCAAACACTACATTACTAGTGTCATTTACTACTGCATTTCCTGAGCCTAGCCTATTCCATTGATCTACTACTCTATTTTTTAGCCAGTACCAGATAGTTTTGATGACTGACGTTTTATAGTAAAGCTTCAGGTTTGTTACCGCTAACCCACCTTCCTGTGAATTTTTTTTCATTATTTCCCTAGATATTCTTGATTTTTTGTTTTTCCAGATGAATTTTGTTATTATTTTTTCTAGCTGTATAAAATAATTTTTAGGTAGTCTGATTGGTATGGCACTAAATAAGTAAATTAATTTAGGCAGTATTGTCATTTTTACTATATTAGCTCTGCCTATCCATGAGCAATTGATATCTTTCTAATTATTTAGATCTGATTTGATTTGTGTGAAGAGTGTTTGGTAGTTGTGTTCATAGAGTTCCTGGGTTTGTCTTGGCAAGTAGACTCCCAAGTATTTTATATTATCTACCATTACTTTAAATGGAATTTCTCTTTCTATCTCTTGCTGCTGGACTTTGTTGGTCATGTATAGAAATGCTGATGATTTATGTGGATTTATTTTATATCCTGCTTCTGATTCCCTTTTAGAGCTAATATCTGTATCAGAGCTTGGGTCTTGGGTTTTTCTATTAACCCTTTTTTTGCTTCCCACATCAATAGGACTTGCGTGAAAGTGTAATTCTTTACAGAGGAATCCTAAGGACCCATGTGCTTTCTCCCCATATCAAAAATGTCAAATCTTGTTTCTATCCTCACAATATTTCTTGTATACAGCTCCTATCCACTCACAGTTACCGTCTGTGCTGGCCCTAATCACTTCACACCTGAACTATGAAACTAGCCTCTCAGTTGTTCCCCTCTACTGAAGTGTGCCCCTAATCTAATCCAGTCCCTTCTCAAATGGTAAAGCAATATTCCTAAAGCAGTCTGACCATGTCACCCCAACTTCTACTTAATAATTCCAATGTTTCCCTAATACCTCCACTGCCAAATAGAAAATATTACATTGGACTTTTAAAGCCTTTGAAAATCTGGGCCTTTGCTACCTAACTAGTGCTCTTACACTTTACTTTTTACACTTTGACTTACACTTCTTATACTCAACTCTCCAATTTTGTCCTCTCAGATCTTGAGATCTTCTTGCTTTTCTTCCTACACCATCTTCCAATTTTGCCTTTTTAGTAGCTGTTCCCTATACCCAGAAATCTTTCATCACCTTCATTTTCTAGCTTCCCCTATGACTCAAATCCAACCTTCTATGAGTGACTTTTTTTTTTTTGCAGGGCAATGAGGGTTAAGTGACTTGCCCAGGGTCACACGGCAAGTGTCAAGTGTCTGAGGCCAGATTTGAACTCAGGTCTTCCTGAATCCAGGGCTAGTGCTTTATCCACTGTGCCACCTAGCTGCCCCCCTACAAGAGACTTTTACTAGTGTTTTTACTAGTATGTTTTACTCTGCTAATACCTTCCTTTTGTGATTATTTGCCATTTATATTCCATATCTTGTATGTACACAGTTGTTTGTGTGTTATCACCCTAGTCATATTACGACATCGGTACTTTGAGGGCAAAGATGATATTTTTAACTTTCTTTGTATCCCACGTGCTTATCACAGTTCTCAGCATATGGTAAGTGCTTAATAAATACTCATTGACTTAGTAATTTGGGCAATTTTTGAGCTAACATATTTCAAAATAATTAATTAGGAAATTCTAGGTTGTAGGCAAAAAACCCCCAAAAAACCTTAATAACTTAAAACTTTAAAATTTAGTAACTGTATGACCATGGACAAATCACTCAACCTCTCTAGCATCAAATTAGATTCCTAATCTACAAAATAAGAATTATAGTATCTGTTTCATAGTGTTCGTGAGGATCAAATTTGCAGTTTATATATAGCATCTTTGCCCCAACTCTCCTTCTGATGTAGCTAAAGGAGGAGGAAGTTGCAAGTATTGTTTGTCTTGTAGAAGAGCAAAGGATGAATTAGGAGTAGTGATAGAAGTGGCATAAGGCAAAGCAGGAGGATGGGTCTCTATTTTGTCTTGCTCACATAATTTGGCTTAATGATCTAGAAGAATGATGGAATTTTCTTCAGTCAAGATTTTGATTAGATAAATTTACACTGACCATACAACCTCTCCCTAGACCATTAGGTCAAGTAATCACTGCCCCTAAAAGGATGAAACTGAAGAGAGAAGTTGCCTCTCCCTGTGAATCATTGAGTAATTTGCATTCTCCATAAATGACTTCTAGCATTTTCTGATGTCCTGCACAACTGTGAGAGGGATCCTCATTACAGAAAGAGTAAGATAACTAACTCATCCAAGTCAAATACACATTTTTTTGGTTTTTGGGGTTTTTTTGCAAACTTTAAAACACTACATACTGTCACCCCAAAGTATTCCCCACTGGTTCCTGGATAATGACAGGTAGTTTGAGATTTAAAAAAGAAAACAGAAGACTGATATTTTATTAACAATATAATGTATTTTTATAATGGTCATGAGACATCTTCTTAGTCAAAGTGTTTTTGTGCATACTTATAGCAAAGCACCAACTCCCCAAATTTTTGATGGTCACCTGCTACAATGTTGCTTCTTGAAAGAACAAATATCCTACATACTCCACTTAAAGTTTGATAACTAAGTACATTGAAAAGTAATCCAGTACTGTTGACTGTGAAGGGGAAAATGTTTTAATAACAAACATTCCAGAGGCAAGCCAGAATGAAAAACATTCATGACATCACCACCAGAACCACCACCACCACCACCACCACCACCTATCCAAAATTGAAACAGCTTAAAATCACTGCATGAAAAATAGATCAATGTATTCAGAAGCTCATGATAAATATGAATGTGAATGACAAATGTCATGGTAGGTATTTTTTCCTCTAAGAATTCTATTCCATCACAAAGATATACATATAGTGGCTCCAGGGAGAAAGTAAGAATATTTTTGTAAAAATAAAGACATAGGTTTAGCAACTGGGAATACGAATTCCTTTTACTAGTTTAAGCCCAGGTGCCTTATGTACAGGAATACATATTTAAAGGAAAAAAAAAATTTGTAATCTCATATGCTTATAAAGCCACGAAACCAAGAAGATCTATTAGAGGTCTACAGAGACTTCTCAGGATGAATTTTGCATAGCAGAATCTAAACTGGTATTTTTTTCTAAAGAAAAGCAATATTGATATCATTTTTTGATTTCATATCTCTTCTGGATTGCCTACCAAGAGAGAGAAACAGAAACACAAAGGGGAGGGAAAGGGAGAGGGAGAGGGAGAGGAAGAGGGAGAGGGAAAGGGAAAGGGAGAGGGAGAGAAAGAGGGAGAGGGAGAGGGAGAGACAGAAAGAGGGAAAGGGGGAAGGAGAGGGAAAGGGAGAGGGAAAGAGGGAGGGAGAGAGGAAAAGAGAGAGGGAGAGAGGGAAAGGGAGAAGGAAAGGGAGGGGGGGAAGAGAGAAGTAGAAGGAAAGAGACTTTGGAGACCACCAGCCTGGACTAATGCAATGTCCCCCTCCCCCAATTTTTCTCCTCGCTTCAAGTGTTACAATTCCAATTCATCTTCTCCACAGTTGCCCAAGTTATTTTCCTTAAATCCAGATCATTAAATCCAGTTTGTAATTTAGAGAACTCCAGGGGCTGCCTATTTGTTTCAAGATAAAATATAACTTCTGTTTAGCTTTTAAAACTTCATTACCTATTCCTAGCCTATCTTTCCAGCCCCATGCATTATTCTTCTCATATTCTACGACCCAGCCAAACTGGCCATCTCTTGTTCTTCACACATAGTGCAGCCATTTCCTATTTCTATGTCTTGGTCATGTCCAATGCTTGTAATGGAGTTGCTCCTGATCTTCACCTCAAAGAGTCCCTTTATTCCTTCAAAACACAGCTCAAGGGTCACCTTCTATTTTTATCTTTTCCTGATTCCCCCCATCCAATTGCAAGTGCTTTCTCTCTCAAATGACTATCTTATATTTATTATCTTCATATATATCCTACATGTATTTAGACATGTATACGTTGTCTGATTAGAACATTAGCTCCTCTAGAGCAGGGATTGTTTCATTCTTTGTATTTGTGTATTTATTCCCTGGCACATTCCCTAGCAGAAAGTAGACTGAATAAATTCTTGCTCCCTTTGTTTGTTTCCTTAATCCTATTGATTTGATTTTTTTTTTAACTTTGGAGTAAGAATATCATTTGTGATTTCCCCCTAGCCTACATTAATATGGAATCTTTCCCCCATTGAAGTATCTTGATAATCTACCTGTAATGATTGCAATGGCGCCACCTGCTGGAGACTTACTGTAGAAAAGCTTCACCATGAGGTGAAGGTCTCTGAGGGCAAGACCATGCATCTTTTCTTTGACATCAGGAAGTGATGTTTGGGAGTGGGAGGAAGAAGGGGGAGTCTGACACTCTGATGTGCTCTCTTTCCTGAGGACTCCAGTGGAGAAGGGAGCTAGAAATGTTCTCTCCCTTTAATAGATAGAAGAATGTAGGCCTTTCTCTCTCTCTTTACCAAATTCTTATTCTCCTTAATAAATGCTTAAAAGCCTAACTCTTGCTAAAGCTTATAATTTGTTGGCGACCACTCATTAGATATTTTAAACAGACTAGCTAGAATTTTAGCCCTTAACAGATGGCTGACAACAAAAGAGGAAAGCTGAAACCTCCATCTTCTGATCTTCTGGTTGGGTAAGAAATTTCCCCTACCCTGTCCCTTTAAACTGCTAAGGACCAGCTGTTTTTCCTTTATATTTTTTCAAATGGACCTTTTAAACTCCCTAACTACCCTATTTTTGATTTTAGTCTGTTTAACCAGATAAATGGGAGATAAGATCATGTTAGTGCTTTGTTTTTGTGCACTTTCTATTTTTATTTTTATTTTTGTTAGAAGAGCCATCAAAGTGCTCACACAAGGGTGCTCCCCCTCTCCCAGCCATGCTTTTTCAGAGAAACCTCTGATTTCTGCAGCTTTTCCAAATTCTAACACTAATTGTTGCTCTAATTTTGCATGTCTAGAGGCTTCTCTAGAAGCTTTTAATCCCTTAGAAGCAGGGGAAGGGGAACCCAGGCCTGAGTTTGATTCCTGGGCTGTGCACCATGTGGGAGAGGTGGTCCCCTCCCCTTCTCTAGGTACCCCACCTCCTCCCCCTCTTCTCCTTGATTCTCCTGCCCGGGAGGTCATGAGATCTAACCTACCTTTCTCAGGTCCTGATCTTGCACATGTGCAGCTTTCTCTACCTGCATTTTCATCCCTACCCCAGCTGAACTGTGATTCTGAGACAACCTTTGAAAACCCTTTAAATTCCAGATATGCTCATTTTGTTCATAATTTTGCTAATCTGCTTTTGTCTTTAATTAGTAACCTTCTAAAGCATTTGTATTATGAAAGGACCGACAGACAATATAGAGGGGTTAAAGAAGACAAACTTAAGCTGAATAAAAATGACAATCATCATCATAGTTCAAGACTTACAAAAAGACAGAGAGACACAATCTTCCAACCTGAGATCATTTAATACACTTCAGGAAAGGTCTGTCTCACTTGGGCAAAAGGGGAGTGCAGTGCAGCTCAACACATTCGGGGGCTAAGCGAGTCTGCAGGAAGCTCCTGGTCATAGCACAAATCAGCAGCTGAGGCCCTTTGGTCCTGGATCAGCAGGCTGCTGGCACAGCAGGCCAGTTGTGAGACCTTCCAGTACTGGCTGAGAGGGAAAACTGCCAGCTAGAGAACCACCCAGAGGACAGGTGCTACTAGAACAAGCCATCCCAGCACAGGGAACAAGCTCAGGACAGTGAGGAATCCACAAGCCACAGAGGCCTCACAACAGAAAGCCAGTAACCAGGCCCCTATCCTCCAGCACAGGAAGCTTACAATAGTGGTAGCCCCTGTCCCCCAGGAGCAGACCTCAACTTAATAAGTTTAAAAATAGGCTACAATATGAGTAAGAAAGGTACCCTTACCATCGAGGCCTTCTGTGTCAACAGGGAAGAGGAAAACACAAACCCAGATGAGGACAATACTCTCAAAATGCCTACATGTGAAGCCTCAAGGGGAAAGATGAATTGGTCTCAAGACTAAAAAGCCTTCCTGGAAGAGCTCAAAAAGGATTTTAAAAATCAAATGAGAGAGGTAGAATTTAAAAAATGGGGAAAGAAGTGAGAGTTATATAAGAAAATTATGAAAAAAGAGTCAATAGCTTGGAAAAGGAAGCAGAAAAAATTACTGAAGAAAGCACGTCTTTAAAAAATACAATTGGCCAAATTGCGGAAAAATATTGGCTAAATGGAAAAGGAGGTTGCTTAGTTTACTGAGGAAAATAATGCCTTAAAAATTAGAATTGGGCAAATGGAAGCTAATGATTCCATGAAACACCAAAAATCCATCAAACAGAATAAAAAGAATGAAAAAATAGAATAAAATGTGAAATACCTAATCAGAATGACAACTGGCCTGGAAAATAGAAGCAGGAGAGATAATCTAAGAATTATTGGGATACCTGAAAACCATGATCAAAAAAAAGAGTATAGACACCATATTCCAGGAAATTATCAAGGAGAACTGCCTTGATATTGTAGAATCAGAGGATAAAATCAACAAAGAAAGAATCCACCACTTACAAGGTATGTGACCCTATGGAAGTCACTTAACCCTCATTGCCTCTCAAAAAAAAAAAAGAAAGAAAAAAAAAAAAAGAATCCACCAATTACCTCCCAAAAAAGACCCCAAAAGGAAAACTCCAAGAAATATTGTAGCCAAATTCCAGAATTATTATGTGAAGAAGAAAGAAACAATTTAAATATCAAAGAGCCAGATATTCCAAAAGGCAAAGGACCTTGGTTTGTAACCAAGAATCAACTACCCAGGAAAATTGGGCATTATTTTTCAGGGGAAAAGATGGACATTGAATGAAATAGGGGACAACATACCAAAACTTATGCGATGCAGCCAAAGCAGCTCTTAGGGGAAATTTTATATCTCTAAATGCTTACATGAATAAAATAGAGAAAGAATAGATCAATTAATTGAGCATGCAACTAAAAAAGCTAGAAAAAGAACAAATTAAAAATCCCCAAAAAGGATGGTTTTGATTACATTAAATTAAAAAGCTAAACAAGTTGTGGTATATGAGTGTAATGGAATATTATTGTGCTATAAGAAACAATAAGCAGGCAGATTTCAGAAAAACCTGGAAAGACTTACATGAATTGATGCTGAGTAAAGTGAGCAGAACCAGGAGAACATTGTATACAGTATCAAGAACATTGTGTGATTATCAACTGTAATATACTTAACTCTTCTCAGCAGTACACTGATCCAAAGGACTCATAATGGAAAATGCTCTCCACATGCAGAAAAAAAGAACTGTGAAATCAGAATGCAAATTGAATCATACTGTTTCTACTTTTCCCCCTATTTTTGAGGTTTTTCCCTTTTATTCTGATTCTTCTTTCAAAATATGACTAATGAAGAAATATTTTTAATGTGATTGTACATATATAACCTATATCAGATTGCTTTCTGTCTTGGGGAGGGGAGAGGGAAGGGAGGAAAGGAGAAAAATTTGGAACTAGAAATCTTATAAAAACAAATGTTGAAAACTATCTTTACATGTAACCGGAAAATAACAAAATACTAATAAAATACTTTTTTTATTTAAAAAAAAGAAATGCTAAAAAGTGATTTCATACATGAATTCAATGCTTAGGGCAGTGGGGTTATTGTTGTTGTTTGTCTTTCTTTCTTTCTTTTTCTTCCTTTCTTCCTTCCTTCCTTCCTTCCTTCCTTCCTTCCTTCCTTCCTTCCTTCCTTCCTTCCTTCCTTCCTTCCTTCCTTCCTTCCTTTCAGGGGGTCGAGGCAATGAGGATTAAGTGACTGCCCAGGTCACATAGCTACTAAGTATCAAGTGTCTGAGACCAGAGTTGAACTCAGGTCCTCCTGAATCCAGGCCTGGTGCTTTATTCACTGTGCCACCTAATTCTCCCCTTGTTCTTTGTTTTTAATGAAAACCAATAATATCACGATGAGCGATGTCTTTTCCTCTGTGTAAATGGGATTTTAGTGAGAGTTGTGCATATCATCAGCTTCACTCTCTCTTCCCAAGTCATCAAAGTCCAGTGCCAAGAAAAAAATCAGGATGACTGGTGATGGCTTTGAATATAGTAAATAACATTGGCATCAAGGTTAGTGATGTAATGAGAATGAAGAATAACATTGAAACCTGAGGTGCTGAAGTGGTAGTGACAAAATATTAAAGGATATAGAAGACCTTTTTTTTTTTTTGCCATAGATAGCTATTCTGTGGAGAATAAATGACAGGACCAACAAAATGAAGAAATGTATACATATGGATGAATTTCAGTGCAGAATATTGGAGGGCATACCTATATCAATAACATTATAGATTCATTGAAGTACAAAATACGTATCAATTCTAGACTCATACATATAAAATTTAACCTTTTCATATACGCATAAACATATATAAACACACATACATGTACATATATACATAGGTATATACATTTGCCCACACATATTTAAACACACATGTGTCTGTTTGCATGTATGTGTGTATATTCAAACCTCTTATACCTGCTTGACCCTTCCTGCCTTGCCATATTTCCTAGGCTCTTGATCCTTTAATTGCTCTGCTTTTAATGACCAGCCTAATCCCATAAATTGTTGTGAATATATAGACTTCTAGTCCTGGGCCTGCCCTATTTTTGTCACCATTCAGGAATAATAATAATATTGAAGATAAAATTATATCTCAATATATATCTCAATATATATCTCAATATATATATCTATATCTATGTTATATATATAGATGTTATATATATATCGATATGTATATACAAATATCACATATGTTACCTATACGTATATTGCAATACATATGTGTATATTGCTAAAGATTAGAAGATTGTTCATCTGATAATTCCAACCTCAAAAATCCCTGAGAATTTTGAGACAAAGATATCAAACAAATGGATGATCTGAGTTTAAAATGTACAGTGTGGGAACTTCAGTGTATAATGCAACAAAAGGAGGGATGTTAACTAAGACTCAAAAGCCCCAAAGATGTTTTCATGTAACCTTAGGACATGTATAACAATACAGAGTCGAGCCAAATTCTATTCTCTCAAATGGATAGGTGATTTAGTGTTGTGTAAAAATATACACACATACACATAACATACATATATTTGTATATACACAGATACGCATACATACAAACACCTGCACATATACACATATGTGTAGATATACATATCTACACATACATAATACATACATGCAGCAGGTAAGTAGCACAGCTGATTGAGCACTGACCCTGAAATTGGGAGAACGTGAGTTCAAATCTGACCTCAGATACTTACTAGCTCTGTGACCCTGGGCAAGTCAGTCAATCCCAATTGCCTTAAGTATCCAGGGACAATGGTTATCACTCTGGAGGACAGAGTAAGGTTGGTGACTTTTCATAGCCTGCCTTCACTTAAATCCAATTCACTGCAAGTCATGACATCAGGCCAATGTCATGGTCCTCTTTGAGAACAAAGGACAAACAACAACAATATACATACATATGTACATATACATTCATAATTGTATATGTGTGTCTGTATACACACACGTTCATATACATATGTGGGGAGAGAGAAATAACAGACAGATAGACAAACAGACTAGGTGGAAACTGTATTTTGCCTATTTTTGTACTCCCAGTACAAACTAGTACTTACGCTGTCAGGGACTGACCCATGGTAGGCACTGAATAAATGTTTATTAATTGATTGGATAAGATTGATGGTGAGCAGAGTGTAGGACATGAAGTTAGGAAGACTTGAGTTCAAATGCAGCCCCAGACACTTAGTAACTATGGGATCCTGGGCAAATTTTTAATCTTTTTCTCAGTTTCTTCAGATATAAAATTAGGGTAATAATTAGTAAAACACTTTGCAAACCTTAAATATAAATATGTATGCATGTATGCATGCATGTGTGTACATGCATATGAATATGTGTATATACAGTACATACATATACATACATACATATATACACAAACTTACATACACACATACATTCCTCATGGTATTGTTTATAGAAAAGGTAACTGGGCAGTCCCAGGAGTAGAAGCCCGTATTTCAGAACAAAGTAAAAAAGTAGTCTAGTACCTAAAAGCAAAGCAGTCAAAGGGTCAGGAGCACAGGAAATCTGGCAAGACAGGAAGGGTCAAGTGAGCATAAGAGGCCTAAATAACCAGTAGATTGATTTTAGGGAATCAGGGCATAAATAAATATTTCAGAAGCTGTTCAAAATATCCTTCAGGCAGGTCATAGCAGAAGTAGAAATGAAACGCCCTACATGAGTTTATTCATAAGGAAAAAATATTGTTCTCCTTTTTACTTTATCCTAGCTGCAGGTAGGTCTGATTTCATAGATAGAGAAGCAAAGCTGAAAGCTAGAAGCCTGCAGGTGCATCCTGATTTTGAATAGGGCAAGTACACAGTTATTGGATGACTGGGATGTTCTTACCACCATGGAAAATAAAATTAGACCACCTACCTTGTTGTCCTGACTTATTAAGATGTGAGGAGGAATTTGGCATCTCAAAGTCTATGCCAGCAATTCTTATTTAGGGGGGTTTGGGGATTTGGAGTCAGAAGACTTGAGGTAAATCCTAGGTCTGTCATTTATTATCTGAGTGACCTTGGGAAAAATCACTTAACCTTTCTGAGCCTTGGTTTTCTTATTTATAAAGTGTTTGACAAGCTGACATCTAATGACCCTGCCAGCTTTAAAGCTAGGATTCCACAAAAGATCCTGTTAATATTAAGGATATTTCTCAGAAAAAATCAGGTAGGAAGGCTATGATTGACTTATTGTAGGCTCAGGGATAGGATATATGTCTACTTCCCCCCCCCCCAAAAAAAAAAAAGAAAAGAAAAGAAAAAGAAAAATAGATTGTTTCAGAGAGATTTAGAACAATCTAGATTGTTTCAGAGTGACTCATAACCAAAAAGTTGGCCACCAGGTAACACCAGGTAACATTTTTGGTTTTGATTTTGTTTTTTCAGCAATAGAAATTCATGAAATGGCTAAGACATAAAAAAATGTCATTCTCTGAATCAAGGGAGGGAATCTCCAAACTAATGAAATCATAGCTATATACTTTTCTTCTTTAATTTAAATTTAATATTTGCTTTTTCCCAACTACATGTAAAGTTCCTTTTAAGATTCTATTTTTCTTCAAATTTTGAGTTCCAAATTTTCTCTTTCCCTACATGCCCCATCTCATTTCAATTTGACATCAGGGATACATGTATAGTCATATACAACATATTTCCATGTAAGTCATGCTGTGAAAGAAAACACAAAAAAAACTGCCAGAAAAGTAAAGAAAGTAAAGATCTGCATTAAGGATCCACCAGTTCTTTCTCTAGAGATGGTCAGTACCTTTCATTATAAGACCTTTAGAATATGATCCAAGACAATTCTAAAGGTCCTCAAATTCCAATTCTTAGCCACTGCTAAAAGAACTGCTATATATATTTTGTACATGTAGGTCCTTTTCCTTTTAATTTTTTATTCCTTTGGAATACTGACCTAGATGGGGTACTGCTTGGTCAAAGGGTATGTGTGGTTTTATTCCTTAATTTTTTAAAAAAGAAATTGGGGGGGCAGCTAGGTGGTGCAGTGGATAGAGCACCGGCCCTGGAGTCAGGAGTACCTGAGTTCAAATCCGGCCTCAGACACTTAACACTTGCTAGCTGTGTGACCCTGGGCAAGTCACTTAACCCCAACTGCCTCACTAAAAACAAAAAACAAAAAACAAAAAAAAAGAAATTGGACTGGAGCAGCTAGGTGGCACAGTAGATAAAGCACTAGCTCTGGATTCAGGAGGACCTGTGTTCAAATCTGACCTCAGACATTTGACACTTACTAGCTGTGTGACCCTGGGCAAGTCACTTAACCTTCATTGCCCTGCCTCCCCCCCCCAAAAAAAAAAGAAACAAAGAAACAAAGAAATTGGACTAATTCTTCAGAAAATATTAAGGTAAAAATTAGTGATTTCTCCCTCTACATTTTGCAGGTGGATCTTTGAATTTCATATTCCTGAGAAGGGATTCATGAACTTAGCATATATGGGACACTTGCTCAGACAGGTAGGACTGTGACAAGTTCACAGAGCCTTCAATGAAGGGCCAGAGGTCAAAATAGATTCCTGGATACAATAATTCTTCATTCCTCAGAGATATCTTTCTCATAGCTAGTGACCTCCTCAGAAAGCCACAGGAAATAAGATTAGCTCACTTAGAAAAAAAATCAGAAATATTCAGGGAAGCCTTTAGCCAAAGTTCTCACCCCTATTATACATGACTAAGACAGAACTTTTATATCTCTCATTCTTTAGACTTTAACTTGTTTTCCAACTTAATCTTGTATTGGGATTCATGACCTTTCCATAAAGCACAAAGGTGAATTAACTCTATCCATTTTGTGAGAAATGAACTGTTCTCCTCCTCTATATTCTTACACACGACCTAAGGTTAAGTGGAAACAGCTTTGGGGTTTTTGAGCTTTTAGTTGTCATCCTCCCTTTCCCTGCATCAGGTACTGTGGTTCCCACACTGTACATTTTTAACTGGTGGTATCCCATTGTTCTATCTTTTTAATGTCAAAATACTAAGGGCTTCATGAGATAGAAATGATCAAATTAAAATAGTTTTTTGGCTTTTAGGAAGAAGGAAATACTGAAGGAAGGAAGGAAGGAAGGAAGGAAGGAAGGAAGGAAGGAAGGAAGGAAGGAAGGGTGGATAAATGGATATAAGCACCTATTATGCACCAAGACCTGTGCTCTGCAAATTACAAGTATTTAATTTGATTTTCCAAAACAAGCCTTGGAGGTGGGTGCCATCATCTCTATTCTATAGTTAGAAAAACCAAAGCAAATAAATAAAGTTACTTGTCCAGGATCATATAGCTAGTGTATAAAGCTGGATTTGAATTCAGATCTTCCTGACTCTCCACCAAGTGCTCTATTCATTGTGCATCCTATCTCTAGGGATACAGGCACATCAATTCTACATTGTTTTTGGTTTCTTAGTAACTAACATTTATCTAACATTTTAAGTATGGCAAAGTACTTTTCATATGCTATTTCATTTGATTTTCACAATAATTCTTTGAAGTACATGCTATTATTATCCTCATGACTTGCCCAGATGCCAACATTCTATCTACTGCACAACTGATCCAAGTTCCTCTCTCTCTCTCTCTCTCTCTCTCTCTCTCTCTCTCTCTCTCTCTCTCTCTGTTTCTTTCTCTCTCTTACTTATTCTTTCCTCTCCTCCTTTCTTCTCCTCTCCCTCCCTCCTTGCTTCTTTTCCTTCCAATCCGCTACCCCCTCCTCTTCCTCCTTCTCCTCCTCCGTTTTCTCCTTATTCTCCTTACCCTCCTTTTCCTTGCTGAGAAGAGCTAAATTCATCATAGTTGATCATTGCACATTGTTGCTGTTATTGTGTACAATATTCTTCTGGTTCTGCTCACTCCACTCAGCATCAGTTCATGGAAGCCTTTCCAGGTTTTTCTGAAATCTACCTTTTATATATATATATATATTTTTTTGCTGGGCAGTGAGGGTTAAGTGACTTGCCCAGTGTCACATAGCTAGTAAGCATCAAGTGTCTAAGGTTGTATTTGAACTCAGGTCCTCCTGAATCCAAGGGCTGGTGCTTTATCCTCTGTGCCACGTAACTGTCCCCTCTAATTTATTATAGCATAATAATATTCCATTAAATTCTTATACCATAACTTGCTTAACTATTCCCCAATTGATTCTTACCTTATTTTCAATTTTGTATCACCCCAAAAAGAGCTGTTATAAATATTTCATACATATAGGTCCTTTCCCTTTTTTTAATGATCTCTTTGGGATACAAAACTAGTAGTAGTATTGCTTGATCAAAGTGCATGCAGTTGATTACCCTTTGGGCAAATTGCTGTCCAGGATAGTTGGATCAGTTCACATCTCCACCAACGATGCATTACTGTTCCAATTTTCTCATATCTTCTCCAATATTTATAATTTTCCTTTACTGACATGTTAGCCAATGTGATAGATGTGAGGGGGTACCTTAAAGTTATTTTGACTTGCATTTTTTTGTGTCAATAGTGATGTAGAGCAATTTTTTTTATATGACTATGGATAGTGATAATTTCTTCACCTGAAAACTGCCTGTCCATATCCTTTGACCATTTCTCAATTGGGTAATAACTTGTATTTTTTATAAAGTTGACTTATTTCTCTATATATTTGAGGAATAAGGCTTTTATCAGAAACACTTGCTGTAAAAATTATTCCCCTTCTTTCTGCTTTCCTTCTAATTTTTGTTGTGTAGATTTTGTTCAAGAACCTTTTAAATTTAATGTAATCACAATAAACCACTTTGCATTCATAATGTTCTCTATCTCTTGTTTGGTCATAAATTCTTCCCTTCTCCATAGATCTGACAGGTAAACAATTCTTTGTTCTTCTAATATACTTATGGGATCAACCTTTATGTCTAAATACTGTACCCATTTTGACCTTATCTTAATATATGGTATGAGATGTTGGTCTATGCCTAGTTTCTGCCATGCTATTTTCCAGTTTTCCCAGCAGTTTTTGTCAAATAATGAGCTCTTATTTCAGAAGTTGGAGTCTTTGGGTTTATCAAACAGTAGATTATTATAGCTATTTACTAATGTGTTTTGAGTACCTAGATTAGGTACTCAATGGAATAGATTATTCCATTACTCCACCACTCTAGGCCTTAGTCAGTATCAAATAGTTTTGATGATTGTTGCTTTATAATACAGTTTTATATCTGGTACAGCTAGGCCACCTTCATTTCCATTTTTCATTAATTCCTTTGATATTCTTGACCTTTTGTTTTTCCAGATGAGTTCTGTTATTTTTTCTAGTTCTATAAAATAATTTTGGTAGTTTGAGTGGTATGAAACTGAGGAAGTAAATAAATTTAAGTAAAATTATCATTTTCATTATATTATCTTGGCCTAACCATGAGCAACTGACATTTTTCCATTTGTTTGGATCTGACTTGATTTGTATTAAAAGTGTTTTTTTTTAATTTGTTATTGTAGTTCCTGGGTTTGTTTGGCAAGCAGACTTCCAAATATTTTATATTGCCTACAGTTATTTTAAATGGAATTTCTCTGCCTTTTGTTGCTGAGCTTTGTTGGTAATATATAGAAATGCTAATGATTTATATGGGCTTATTTTATATCCTGCAAGTTTGCTAAAGTTGTTAATTGTTTCAAGTAGTTTTTTAGTTGATTAACTATCATGTCATCTGCAAAGAGGGATAGTTTTATTTCCTCCTTGCCCATTCAATTCCTTTAATTTTTTTTCTACTCATTGCTAAAGCTAATATTTCTAGTACAATATTAAATAATAATGGTGATAATGGGCATCCTTTCACCCCTGACCTTATTGGAAATTCTTCTAATTTATCCCCATTATAGATAATGCTTGCTTATGTTTTAGATAGATACTATTCATCATTTTCAAGAAAACTCCATTTATTCCTATGCTCTCTAGTGTTTTATTTATTTTATTTTTTTGTTTTTTTGCGGGGCAATAAGGGTTAAGTGACTTGCTCAGAGTCACACAGCTAGTAAGTGTCAAGTGTCTGAGGCTGGATTTGAACTCAGATCCTCCTGAATCCAGGGTCAGTGCTTTATCCACTGTGCCACCTAGCTGCCCCCGCTCTCTAGTATTTTAAATAGGAATGGATGCTCTATTTTGTCAAAAGCCTTTTCTGCATCTCTATCTCTCTGTCTCTGTCTGTCTGTCTGTCTCTTTCTCTCTGTCTCTGTTTCTGTCTTTCTCATTGTCTATCTCTCTGTCTCTCTTTCTGTCTTTGTCTCTGTCTCTGTTTTTGTCTCACTCTCTTTCTGTCTCTGTCTATCTCTGTCCCTGTCTGTCTGTCTCTGTCTATCTCTCTGGGTCTCTGTCTATGTCTGTCTCTGTCTCTCTGTCACTCTCCCTGTCTCTCTGTCTCTGTCTCTGTCTTTCTGTCTCTCTCTCCACCCTGTGCCTCCTCACCAGTGTGTTTTCCTCTGACCACTGCCTTTCAATCTGCCCTCTCTTCTATCAGTGCTACCTCCAACAACTTGACTATAGGGTATGATAGATTTCTTTAACCAATGGAGTGTACATGTTATTCCCTCTTTGAATGAAATCCAATGAGAGTACAGCTCAAACTATTCTCATTCCCTCCCTTCTTTCTCTCTACTATAATAGGTCATTTGTGCCTCTTCATGTGATATAATTTACCCTATATTGCCTCCCCCTTTCCTCTTCTCCCAGTGCATGCATTTTTTCATCCCTTAATTATCTTATCACATCAAAGTTAACTTGTACCCACTCCTTCTGTCTAAGTATACTCCCTCTAATTCTCCTAATTGAGATACTGTACTTAAGAGTTATAATTATGGGGAAGCTAGGTGGCGCAGTGGATAGAGCACTGGCCCTGGATTCAGGAGGACCTGGGTTCAAATCTGGCCTCAGACCCTTGACACTTACTAGCTGTGCAACCCTGTGCAAGTCATTCAATCCCAATTGCCTCACCAAAAAAACCCCCAAAACAAATAAACAAACAAAAGAGTTATAATTATTATATTTCTATGTAGGGGTATAAATGGATTAACCTTTTTAGATACCATGTGCTGTTTTTTTTTTCTTTCCTGTTTACCTTTTTATACTTCTCTTGCATCTTGTATTTGAAAGTCAAATTTTCTGTTCAGTTCTGGTCTTTTAATCAAGAAAGTTTGAAAAGTCAGTTTTGCTGGGGAGTTGATATTTTGTTGTAATCCAAGCTTCTTTGCCTTCTGGAATACCATATTCCAAGCCCTCAGATCCTTTAATGTAGAAGCTAAGTCTTGTGTAATCCAGACTGTGGCTCCTTGATATTTGAAGTATTTATTTCTGGGTGCTTGCAATATTTTCTCCTTAAACTGATAATTCTGGAATTTGGCAACAATATTCCTGGGAGTTTTCATTTTGGAATCTCTTTCAAGAGATGATTGGTGGCTTCTTTCAATGACAATTTTACCCTTTGGTTCTAGGATGTTAGGGAAGTTTTCCTTGGTAATGTCTTGAAAGATGCTGTCCAGGCTTTTTTTGTTTGTTTGTCTGTTTTTCTTTATCAAGGTTTTCAGGTAGTTCAATAATTCTTTAATTCTCTCTCCTGGATCTATTTTCCAGGTAAGTCCTGCCCCCCACCATGAATTCTTTCACATTTTCCCCTATTTTTTTTCATTTTGTTTGATTCTTGATGTCTCATGCAATCATTAGCTCCAATTTGCACAATTCTAATTTTTAATGAATTATTTTCTAATATATTTTACTATTTCTAATTGCACATGAAGATAGTTTTCAACATTAATTTTTGTAAAATTTTGAGTTCCAAATGTTTTTTCCTCCCTACTTTCCCTCCCACCCCCCCACCCCCCCGCCAAAGCCAGCAAGCAATCCAACATGGACTATACATTACAATCATGTTAAGCATAGGAAGGATTTTGTTCACTTATCTTTTGTACCTACTTTTCCACTTCCTACTTTTAAAGAAGTTGTTTTCTTCAATTTATTTTTTTCTCTATTTGCCTAGTTCTATTTTTTAAGCAGATGTTTTCTTAAGTCAGTTTTTGTGCTTCATTTTCCAAGCTATTGACCCCTTATTCATCATTCTCTTGCATAACTCTCATTTCTTTTCCCATTTTTCTTCTGCCTCTCTTACTTGATTTTAAAAATCTTTTTTGAACTCTTTCAAGAGAACATTTTGGGCTTTCAACCAATTCATATTTCCCTTTGAGTCTTCATATGGAGACATTTTAACAGCGTTGCCTTCTTCTGAGTTTGAGTTTTGATCATCCCTGTCACCATAGGAGCTTTCTATGGTCAGGGATTTTTCTGTTTGTTTGTTTTTTGCTCATTTTTAAAAGTTTAATTCTTCCCCTGGGTTGCAGGGGGGCCTGTGTCAAACTTCTTGCTCTGGGGAGTCAGAGGCAGGGTCACTGGTTTTCTGGGCTGTGGCCTCTGTGGCTGGTAACTTGCCCTCTGTGTTAAGGTGTCCCAACCTAGTCATACCTGTTGTGCCCTGGGTTCTGGGGCAGGCAGTTTGTTTACTGCGCTGGGGCTGGAGGCCTTATAGTTGGCTTGCTATGCCACTGGCCTGATGAACTAAGATTGCAGGGTCTCAGTTGCTGGTCTATGCTGTGGCTAGGAACCTCCCACTGGATTGCCTAAACACCTCCTGGGCTGGTCTCTGCTCCCCTTTTACCCAAGCAAGACAGACTTTTGTTGAAATCTTTCAAAGTTATCTTGGGCTGGAAAATTGTTTCATTCTGTCTTTTTATGAATCCCGTCACTACAGAATTCTTTCGGAAGCTTGATTTAAGGTTGTTTCCCATGGAAACTGGGAGAGCTGAGGCAATTTCCTGGCTTCTCTCCACTGTCTTGGCTCCACCCCTCAGTTATCCCATTGTTGACAACACTTGTTCACATGGAAACTTTTTTTTGTTTTGTCCCCATCTGATTTGTTCTACAGCAGATCAATTTTTGCTAAACTAAGCACAATGGTCAGGAAGCTTCATTCATTCTGGTTTATACTGAGTACCTTTCAGAGCCCATTATTTTTTATTTGTTATTTTGCTTAGCTTGTTTTTCAGCAGGGGCAAAAAGCAATTGAGGAGAGAAGATACATTGGATACATGGTACAAAGTACAATCCATAGGTACAGTTAAGCTAGGAGAAAGGATTGTCTGGTATTTGCTCTCTAGAGAATTAGAGAGATGTGGACCTAAGATTGGGAAAATATATTGATGTCCAGATAGTGGTTGCACCTTGTAGCAAATTGAGCCAGCAGAAGGCAATCAAGGAACATGAGCAGGGCTACACCTAGAACATTTGGAGAACCTGGACAAATATTTTTGATGATATCTATGTAAACAATTTCATTAAAATGCATTATAACATGCTTTGGTCCTTATAATGCATGCTGATGTATCAATGAAGATTTAGAATAATTAGCTTAAAACATTTACCTTTTCATAAGCAGTATTGTGATTTAAAAAAGTAAACTATAAATAAGTGAAATGAATAGGCTTATGGATTCATTATCATATACAAAGAAGATAAATCTCTATTGCATTCAAAGCATACATTTTTTTAAAAAGGCCTTTAGGTGAACAAAACATTATGTGAAATTATAAGTCAAAGCTTTTTCTAGATGTAAATTATTCCCAGAAAAAAATCATTATAATAAACAACAAACATACAGATTTGCCTATATAATTTAAGAAAGTTGTTTGGCTTAATTTAGGTGTACAAAGATGGTTTCCACCTCCCTTTCCATATATACCATATAAACAACTTCATATCACTTGGTTGTGCATATCATTCATAATTAGTTTGCTTGTCCTGCATATTTCATTATATTTAAAAACACATTATTTATTTATTTATTTTAAACATTCATTTTAAATTTTGATTTCCAAATTCTCTCCCTCCCTTCCAAAATCTCTTACCCACTACAAGAGCAAGCAAAGTAATATCAATTAATTATATATGTGAAATTATGTAAAACATATTTCTATATTAACTATTTTTAAAATAAAGCAACAAAATAAAGTGAGAAAAGTATATTTCAGTTTGCACTCATTTCATCAGTTGTCTCTCTGGAGGTGGAAAACATTTTTTCATCATGAGTCATTTGGAATTGTCTCAGATCATTGCACTGATCAGAGTATCCAAATCTTCTATAGTTGATTTCATCACTACAAAATTGCTGTTATTGTGTACAATATCCCCCTAGTTCTTATCACTTCAACATACATCAGTTCATATATGTCTTGCCATGTTTTTTAATTCTGAAACCATTCCTCTATTCATTTCCATTAAAATCATGTTACCAATTGTTCAGCCACTTCACAATTGATGAACATACCCTCAATTTATAATACTTTACTCCTATAAAAGAGGTGCTATAAATATTTGTTTTAACATATAGGTCCTTTTTCTTTCTCTCTTTTATATTTAATTTTCCTGGGTAGGGGAATCTTGGTTATAATCCTCTGTAATATAATATACCAAGTTCTTTGATTTTTTAATATACAGCTACTAAATCTTGTGTCATTCTGACTGTGGTTCCATGATAGTTGATTTTTTTTTTCTTACTATTTGCAGCATTTTCAATTTGATATGGGAGTTCTGGAATTTGCCTGTAATATTTCTGAGAGTTTTCATTTGGGGATCTCTTTCAGCAGGTGATTGGTGGATTCTTTCAATTTCTACTTCACCCTCTGGTTCTAGGATATTAGGGATTCTTTTCCTTGATAATTTTTTGAAGGATGATGCCTAGGCTCCTTTTTTATCATGGTTTTCAGATAGTTCAAAAATACCTAAATTCTCTCTCCTTGATATATTTTCCAGGTCAGTTGTTTTTCCAGTGGCATATTTCACATTTTATTCTATTTTTTATTTAAAAAATGTTTTATTTCTTTTTGAAGTCTCATGTAGTCAGAAACATCTACTTGCCCAATTCTAATACTTTGTTTGTTTGTTCGTTTTTTGGTGAGACAATTGGGGTTAAGTGACTTGCCCAGGGTCACACAACTAGTAAGTGTCAAGTGTCTGAGGCCAGCTTTGAACTCAGGTCCTCCTGAATGCAGGGTTGCTGCTCTATCCACTGCGCTACCTAGCTGCTCCCCAATTCTAATTTTTAAGGAACCATTTTCATCAAGAGCTTTTGTACCCTTTTTTCCATTTAACCAAATGTAATTTTTAAAGAGTTCTTTTCTTCAGTGAATTGTTTTTTTTTTTTTTTTTTAGTGAGGCAATTGGGGTTAAGTGACTTGCCCAGGGTCACACAGCTAGTAAGTGTTAAGTGTCTGAGGCCGGATTTGAACTCAGGTACTCCTGACTCCAGGGCCGGTGCTCTATCCACTGCGCCACCTAGCTGCCCCTCTTCAGTGAATTTTTGAACCTCTTTTTCCACTCGAGCAATTCTGCTTTTTAAGGAGTTCTCTTCAGAGGATTTTTGAACATCTTTTTCCATTCTGGCAATTTGTCTTTATAATGAAGTTGTGATGTTTAAAATCTAGTTGCTATGACTAAAATCTAGTATGTGGTCACCTTAAATTAGAAACATACAGCACTAGTCATTGGGTATTAAGTATTTATTAAAGTATATTAGGGGTTAGTAAAGAGAACAAGTGGAGTTCAGAAGGAAAGAGCCTAGCTCCCCCTCGCCCTGCAGCTGCCCATATTGTGACCTCCAATGGAAAGAAACATCCCCATTTTCCTTCTGGTAGCAGAAGCTCCCTGTGGCCCACCCAGGTTCAGTCCCCACACACAGCTCCAAGCTAATTGGCTGGTAGCATTGATTGGCATGATTTGCAAGCAGTTCTATGAATAGATGTAACTTTTGGATGCTAGGCACATGCTTTCTCCTCAGGGGGCCGTTGCCCTGGTTCTCACAATATCTTTCTCAGCAGGGGGGTGGCATTCTGATTCTCACAAGGTGGGTTTTTTTTTTTTTTTTTTTTGCTTCAGTGAATTTTTATGTCTATTTTAGCATTTGGCCTATTCTGTTTTTAAGGTGCTATTTTCTTATTTCAAGGATATTTAGTTTTTTTTATTTTCCCAAAATTATAGGTAAAACATTTTTTAATATTTATTTTTATAAAATTTTGAATTCCAAATTCTCTCCCTTCCTTCCCTCCCCCTCATTGATAAGATAAGCATTTTGATATGTTATGCATGCGTAGTCATGCAAAACATATTTTCCTAATAGTCATGTTGGGAAAGGAAACATAGAGAAAAAAACTAAGAAAAATATTTTTAAAAGTATTCCGTGATCTGTATTCAAACTCCATCAGTTCTTTTTCTGGGGACAGATACCATAAGATGTCCTTCAGAGTTGTCTTAGATCATCACTGCATTACTGAGGATAACTAAGTCATTCACAGTTGATCATCATACAATATTCCTGTTACTATGTACTAGTCACAGTTATGATTACTAACTATATTTCTCTCCATCCTATTTCCCCCATTCTACTCACTTTTTCTCCTTTCACCCTACCCTTCCTCAAAACGATTTTGTTTCTATAACTTTCCCTAATTTGTCCTCCATTCTATAATTCCTGGCCTCTTCTTTTATTCTCTTCCCCACTTATTTTCCTATAGTGTAAGATATATTTCTATACCCAACTGAGTGTTTATGTTATTCCATCTTTCAGCCAGTTCCAATGAGAGTAGGGGTCAAATGTTCCTCAACACCTCTGCCATCTTTCCCTCCATTTTAAAAAGCTCTTTTGTACCTCTTTTATGTGAGATAATATACCCCACTCTACCTTTCCCTTTCCCCCAGTGTATTCCTTTCTCACCCCTTAATTTTATATTTTTGCATATCACCCCATCATTTTCAACTCAAACTTGCATTTACTATCTATGTATAGTCCTTCAAATTGTCCTGATAATGAGAATTTTTTTTTTGGGGGGGGCGGAATTATAGGTATCATCTTTCCATGTAGGGATGTAAACAGTTTAACCTTAAGTCCCTTATGATTTTTCTTTCTTGTTAAACTTTTTATACTTCTCTTGTGTCTTATATTTGAAATTCAAATTTTCTGTTCAACTCTGGTCTTTTCATCAATAATGCTTTAAAGTCATCTATTTAATTGGATGTCTATCTTTATCTCAGAAGGACTATATGTTTTTCTGTATAGGTAATTCTTGGTTGTAATCCTAGCTCTTTTGCCCTCATGAATATCATATTTTTAGCCTACTGATCCATTAACATGGAAGCTACTAAATCTTGTGTTGTCCTGACTGGTTACATGATACTTGAATTGTTTCTTTTTGAATACCTGAAATATTGTTTCAACTTTGGAGCTCTGGAATTTGGCTATAATATTCTTGAGAATTTTCATTTGGGGATCTCTTTCAGGAGATTATTGATGATTTTTTTTGTCAATTTCCATTTTACCTTCTTTTTCTAAAATGTCAGGGTAGTTTTCTTTGACAATTTCTCAAAAGATGATGTTTAGGATGTGTTGTTGTTGTTGTTGTTGTTGTAATCAGAGCATTCAGGTAGTCCAATAATTTTAAAATTATCTCTCCTGGCTTTATTTTGCAGGTCACTCATTCTTTTTTGATGAGATATTTCAGATTTTCTTCTATTTTTACCATTCTTTTCTTTTTTTGTTTTATTGTTTCTTGATATCTTATAAAATCATTAGCTTCCACTTGACCAATTGTAATTTTTAAGGAATTATTTTCTTCAGTGAACTTTTGTGCCTCATTTTGCATTTGGTCAATTCTCCTTTTAAGTAGTTCTTTTCTTCAGTGAATTTTTGTATCTCTATTTTTTCCCCCCAATTTGACCAACTTTGCTTTTCAAGGCATTCTTCTCCTTATTGGATTTTCATACTTTTTTTTTTTAACCATTTGGCCTATTTGGTTTTTTAAGGTTGTATTTTCTTCAGTACTTTTTGTGCTTCTTTTAACAAGCTATTGAACTATAAATAGCTTTGACTTTTTAAAACTACCTGTTAATATCTTTTGACCATTTGTGAATTGAGGAATGGCTCTATTTTTACAAATTTGACCCAGTTCCCTACATATTTGAGAAATAAGGAGTTTATCAGAGAAATGCTGTATTTTAAAAAAATACTTCATTGTCTATGGAATTGTTTAGCAATGCTTTATTTTGGCTTTTGCTTTGTCTGAGATTGTGATTTTGATTTCTTTTTTTCAGCTAAAGCTTAATAGATTAGATTTTAGCTCTTTATTTTACCTTTGTATGTATCATACTATTTCAAGTTTGTCTCTTGAAAACAACATATTGTTGGGTTCTAGTTTCTAATCCATTCTGCTATTTGCTTATGTTTTATGGGTGAGTCATTCTATTCACAGTCACACTTATGATTATTAATTGTATATTTCCCTCCATTCTATTTTCTTACATATACCCTTCTCTCTCTTTACCATGTTCCTCCTCAAAAGTCTGGTTTGGTTCTGACCACTTGTTGAATTAATCTGCCCTCTCTTTTATCATCCTTCCCTTTTTTTCTTATCCCCTTCCTCTACTTTTTCCTTATTGGGTAAGTTACATTTCTATACCCAACTGAGTCTGTATATAAAGTCTTCCTCTTTGAACCAAATAATATGAAAGTGAGGTTCAAGCATTGACTGTTATGTTCACCTTCCACCTCAGTCACCCATTTTGTGCTAAACTATAAAATTTCTTCCTTGCAAGGCTCCTTTATGTCAGAAAGATTTACCTATTCTACCTCTTTCCTCCTCCTTTTCCCAGTGTATCCCTCTTTTAAACACTTTATTTTTTTATATCATCCAAACATAATCAAGTCACCTTCATGACCTCTGCTACATAGATTCTTTCTCCAAAACATAGAGCCTTTTGAGGCACAGTAGCAGAACAGGGGCTCTGATTTTCAGAGTATAAAGGTCTTACTATACTTGAGTAATGGTTACCATTAGGAAGAAGTGCACCCTCTTGAAAAATTCTGTCCCTTAGATATTAACACATTAAGCCAAAGCACCATTATCCTTAGGCTATTTACAAATCTGGTACAACATCAACAGTGACACAGAATTATAGTATGTGAGAGTTAAGCAGCATTCATAGCACACTGGAGATATTAGGTTTAGAGTTCAGGTATCAGTATTTCAATACTGGCTTGCTCACCCATTTGAGCTCAATGAAGTACCACTTTGCGTCTCAGTTTCCTAATATATAAAATGATAGAGTTTGAAGAAAAAGGTGGTTAAGGTCTGTTTTTCATCACTAAATATATGTGCCTGTGAGTTACAAGTGATATCAAAAACATCTAGTCTAACCATCTTGTCTTAAAGAAATTGAGCTCAGAGACACAAAATTACTTGATCCAGGTCATATAACTATTAAATATCAGAGGTAGAATACCAATCCAGGTCTCCTGACTGGAATAAGAACAATTATAAGGAAGAACAGGATTATTAATATTATCATTATAATTACAAGTTAAATGTATTTAGTGCCTTATATTTTGCAAACTTAAAATTGCACTAAGACTTTTGAAATACCTTGTATTATTAAGAATCATAATATATTATCTATCCTAAAGCAACTAATAGATTATTTGGGAGCTTTTCAAGTTCATTCTTGACCTTCCAGGTTATAATACTAGCACAGAAATACCTCACAAATATTCATTTTGTTAAAAGGAGAGATTGTGAATAAAAGCCTCAAGGTCATGACCTATTGACTGTATTGTATTGACATTTTCATTATCATCTACAAAGGACTACATGTTTCATTGCATCAAACATATTTAAGATAAAATTTGATTTTCTGGGGAACTGAATGTTTAAATGAAATGATCAGTCAAAGCTTTCTTTGGTATAAATTATTCCCTGAGGAATTTGGCTGATAAGCAACAAACATACAGACTTGGCTATTAGTTCTTCATTAGGCATACCAGCAGCAGGAAAACTCATTCACTATTTGTTGTAGTCAAATACATGACATTTGTTATCTTTATTCTTCTTTTCCAACATGGTTATTTAATCGTTCCCTGGGGAAAATGTTTTTTACTTAATAAGAAATATTGTTAAGTCCATTTGTAACTAAAGTAACTATATTTAAATATTGAGCTTCCTGTAGATCCTATTTAAAATCTGATTTCTTTTTTGTACTCAGCTACCAGAATACATGGCTTGACTTCTTGCCCCCAAAAGCCTTGCTGTGAAAATTCTACAAGGTGGTAGTTCTAGAAATAACATTAAATTTCCTGTAATTCAGCATTTTTGGCATTATCACTTCTTCCCCAATGTGTCATTATCCAGAGGACATTCTCCCGTGAAGAGTATCTGTAAATGACTTCTGCATCCCCACAAGCGGTAAAGGGTTGTTCCCCAGGTGTTCATGGAAAGGTTTCTCACTAATAAGAAAGGATAGATTTTATTTTAACTCAAAATTATGCCTATTCAACACCATCTGACCTAGCAACAGTGAATACAGGACAATAATGTGATTCTCTATACACAGTTAGATTGATTTACCAATTACCCGAATCATACAAGGACTTTCTTTCCGTGTTTATAGCAAAAGCTGTAGGAGAGAAGATTAAGAGGGTAAGAATAGAAATGCTTAAGGTTAGAGTCAAAACTCAGGGTAGGGTAAGAATTGAACAGTTTGGAAAGGAGAGGGATAAGAAGGAAGGAAAGACTAGCATTTATTGGGCACCTATTATATGTTGGATACTGTATTAATTAATAAATATTATCTCTTTCAATCCTCAAAATAACCTTGGAAGAAAGGTGCTGTTATTATTCCCATTTTGAAGTTGATGAAATGTAGGCTTAAAGAGGTTAAATAACTTGCTCAAGGTCACACACTAGTATCTCAGATTGAAATTTGAAGTCAGGTCTTCTTGACTACAGGCCCAGGACTCTATGCCACCTAACTTCCTCACCTAGGTGATGGAGAGAAAGGTGTCTTTTTGGCACTTCCTATACAGGTTACTACATCACAGGATCACATTCCTAAATGAAAGGAAAATTTGTAAGTTAATATCATTTCCATTTTTAAGGTCATGTTCTCTCTGCCATACAGCTTCTGTAGCCTTTATTCTATGTGAGATATACATGATGTTTGAAACTGGGACTATAAACTACAGCAATGTAGGAACAATTTGTTCAGAAATGGACAGGCACCATGTCTCTTTGAGTGATCCTCTATAGCACCCAGCAGAGTGCCAAGAGGTATTTCAGAGTGATTTCTATTACTTTAATCCAACTTTTTGGCCCCAGTGGCATTTTTGTGGCCTCACATGCAGACGCTGGCTAAAGCAAGGCTTTCAACTTTTAATCAAGTGTTTTAAAAAGTCTATTGAACTCCCTGAATGCCAGGCACTATAGCACTTTGAAGCATCATTTCATCACTTCTACCCTGCTTTTTGGGATTCTTCTATTCATAGGCTATATATGACTTTGAGTCCTCAGGGGGGTGCTGCCATGTCTCCAAGACAAAGATATAAGAGGAAAAAAAAGGAAGGAAGACCTAGGACAGGGGGATGAGATAGGAAGGAGTGTGAGTGTGTGTGTGTGTGTGTGTGTGTGTGTGTGTGTGAGTGTGTGTGAAAAGGAGGCTTCTCTCAAGCAGTGTCTTGGTTATCTTCTTATAATTACCAAAACACATGGCTCTATAAATGTGAGCATATTGTTACCTTTTTACATGATTCAGTTATATCGTAGTAACAATAGCTTAAATAGTAATAAATTGCCTTAATTTGGCTGGTAACAACAGAAATGAATAAGGGTAATTGGGGTCCTAGAGGTATGAATGACATGTTGGAGACTTAGAAACCAAAAGCCTTTGCCCTATCTAAACCAATGAATAATTACTAGCACCAAGAGATAAGATCAGGATTGCTACATAATTACAAGTCTGTACTAGTAATTATTTTACCTAGCTTATTGACCACCACTTCAGAAACAATCAATATGTCAGCAATTGGATATACTGTATGCTATGAGAGAATACTATAATGGAGTCTCCCACTTGACAAGAAGAGAACAGATGTTATTGAAAATAATTAAAAATATTTTCATTAATTAAGCTATAATGATAGGTTCTGTTTTCCAGGGGGAACTTGCGTACCCATTCTCACTAAGAGATGCTATAGTTCAACTCAAATAGACTCTATTCCATCTTTGGCAATTGAGATAGACTCTAAAAAGAGGGGTCAAGCTCTTTCTCATTATCTCTGTCACTTTATAATGCCACTCCGGAGCCCTAGAAAAACTCATTTCAATGATAGATAGATAGATAGATAGATAGATAGATAGATAGATAGATAGATAGATAGATAGATAGATAGATAGATAGATAGATAGATATAGATATAGATATAGATATAGATATATTG
This sequence comes from Dromiciops gliroides, assembly GCF_019393635.1. Taxonomy (NCBI): domain Eukaryota; kingdom Metazoa; phylum Chordata; class Mammalia; order Microbiotheria; family Microbiotheriidae; genus Dromiciops; species Dromiciops gliroides. The sequence goes on along the minus strand of NC_057864.1, from coordinate 174,665,663 downwards.
CTCATGTTTAAGGTCTAAGAGAAAATAATTTCAAGAATATGTGTGTGTGTGTGTGTGTGTGTGTGTGTGTGTATATATATATATATATATATATATATATATATGAGGGTGAGGGTGTGGGTATGTCTATGTGTGTGTGGGTATACACAGATACATATACACACACATACATAAATATATACACATACACACATACACTTACACATGAATATATTTATATATTGCTCATATATAATGTCTCCCCAAGAGACTGATATGGTCCATCCAAGGAAGTTATTTAATGTCCAAAATAGATTAGGTATAGGAAATCTGTTTATTAGTATAAGTATTAGTAAAAACACAAGCCTCATAAGTGTGCACCAACAAAGACATAAAACACAAACCAGAAAATCATAATTCTAATATTCTCTCAGGAAATTGATGCTTAAAAGATCAACACTTGAAACAGTTTGTGGGATTGCAAAGCAACTTTTTCACCTTTATCTTGACTGAACTGTTTGAACAACCCCTTTAACATCCCTCTCTTTGGGCAAGCCAGCATACTCCTGGGAATCACCTTCCTATCAGAGGCTATTATCTCTAAGAAGATTGTAGTTGCAGAAAACTTCTAGTGTTGGTCTACTCCAATTCAAATATTCACTTTTTTTCCCCTGACAAGGGCCAGAAGAGCTCAGCTCAACTCCATAGCAAATAATCAGTGACACCCCTCACTTACCTTCATTATACTGTTCCCCCATGGGGCTCATTTGGCACATTTGTCTATATCCTTAATACTGGAAAGTTCTCTAACTACCTAGAGAGACTGAGGTATTGTCATTTCAAGTGCCTCCCCACTGATTTGTACTAAAAGAGCAACAGAGTCAACATGGTGCAGTTCTTAATGTCCCTGAACTGCCATATAAGGAGCTATAATTTGTCCATTCAGCACAGTTCTTAGACAATCCCAAAATTAAATCTTTTGTCAGGGCCCAGGCCTCCCATAGCAGGTGGGCCTAAAGATTACAATAACTTCCAAGTACAATGTCAGGAAAATTCAATTATCAATCAACCAGCATTTATTTGGTGCCTACCACATGCTAATGACTGTTCAGAGCACCTGGGATGGATATAAGTGAATCAAATGTTATTTTAGAAAGTTTGTCATAGTTTACCACCTGCCCTGTACTTCAAATAGCTTTCAACTAACTATGAAAAATCATAAATGGAATTTGAATAAAGCAAACAACTAACAAAATAAGTGTAATATGTACATGATTATGATTCAAATTCTAGCTTTACTTTTTGCTGTGTATGCTTGAGCAAATTGTTTCACTTCTTTGCTCCTCAGTTCTTTCATCTACAAAATGAGGTGAGACTACATGATTTCTAAGGTTTGTTCAAATGTTCATGTGAATTCTTTCTCATCCATTTCACATCTTCCTATAGAGGATACTTGATATGTACGGCCCCAAACAATTTCAGAATGATATTTCAATGGGAAGCCCAGGAGATCAAGTCAACAAACTCTTAGGGATGGCTTTCATAACTCCACCTCCTACCATAAAATGAATTACAGTTAAAAACACCATGGTCGTTAAATATTTTTAAACTTGTGATACCATTGGTGCAGAAGAGATGGGGCTCAGCTGGGAACACTAAATTTGGTGCCAATGATACAAGTTCAAATTCTGACTCTTCTGTGTTACTTTTGAGCAAATCACTTAATCCCTCCAGTTTTCGGTTTCCATATCTGTAAAATGAAAAATGCATACATACACACACACACACACACACACACACACACACATATATCCTGTGAGATGCATTATAATTTTAGATTTATGATGTAATGACCCTTCATTAGAAGTAGATTTTAAAAATTCTTTATGAAATGTAAAAAAGACCTCAGATTAAAATGATGATAATGCAAAGACCTTGTAGTAAAATCCTGCTTCTGCCACCTGGTACCTGGTTGAGTTTGAGGAAAACTTCACAGTGCTTTCCCTCCTGTTCTTTTATTTTGCAAAATGGAAGTGAGAGGTTAGATTCTCCTAGTTTCTGGCATTTCCAACTTCTAGGTCAGTTGCCTTTGATTTATATATGTCTTGTATATTCCAGTCTTCAGAAATTTGTTGTCTTCCCTATCTAAACATAATAAGAAGAAGGGGGCAGCTAGGTGGGACAGTGGATAAAGCACCAGCCCTGGATTCAGGAGGACCTGAGTTCATACTTGACACATACTAACTGTGTGACCCTGCGCAAGTCACTTAATCCCCATTGCCCCGCAGAAAAAACAAAAACAAAAAAACAAAACGTAATAAGAAGAATGTTGGCAAGGACTGTTTCTGTTTTGTAAATGTATCTCTAGTACATAATATTGTGCCAGCTACTTAGGAAGTACTTAAGCAAAACTTGGTTTTTGTATGATTGATTTACCTTCCTGCCTTCAAATTTGCTCATCTACTAACCACCCTTCATGCTGCTTTCCAAGTACTATTACTAATGTCCTTTATTCCTATGTTTCTTTGGCTTGTCACATTAGATTTGTTGTCTGGAATTTTGTTAGTCTTTCATTCTAGAAGAGGACTCATGACATCAGGGGCATGATATCTTGACTTGTGCAAGAATGGATTTGAATGAGGCAGAACTATGCAAAGTCATCAGCCTCTATACCTTCTCCAGAGTCCTCAGAGTCTAGTGGCGAGACAAAGGTCAAGATGACTGGTGATGGCCCGAGATGCCTGGAATAGACTTCCCCATGACATCTCTATCTGGGGAAATTCCTCCCTTTTCTTTTCTTTATGGCTCAACTCAGATATCCATGAAGTCTTTCCTGATACCCTTGCCCCAAGAGGTGACATAAGTAATATGTCCTAAAATTTGTCATAGTATTTTGTCTAGTCCTTTCCCTGAAATTTATCTCACTTTCCCATCACAGTTATTGTTCATTTCTCCTCTTCCCTACCCTGTTCAAAGGTAAGCTCTTTGAGTGATGGACTCATGATGTATTAATCTTTATGTCTGTTGTATCTACAATAATGACTTCCATTATTTTTTTTTTGGCAGGGGTTGGGGGTGGGCTCCAGAACTGTAATTTTGTTGAACTTGGAACTTTTCTGTGAGGGATTACCTCTGCTAATATAGATAAGAGTCTTCTCTTCAATTTATGGTAATAGAGAGTTTTCTAGAGCACAAAAATATGAAATTATTTGCTCAGGATAACACAGCCAATATGTATGTGACAGAGGCAGGGCTAGAATCTATGTCTTTCTGACTCTGAGGCCATCTCTCTCTCTCCTATGCCATACTCCTCACTTTTTACATAAGAGGCATTTAATGAATGTCTGCTGAATAAATTGAATCAACTTTGGGACTGAATAAATAAGAAGTGAGCCATTAAAGTCAGTCAGTTATTTAGTCAACAAACATATATTAAGTATTTAGCAAATTCTGACACAAAGTGCTACAAATGCAAATAGAAATAAAAAGATGGCACTTGACTTCAAGAAACTTATCTTCTGACGGGGGAAGACGATAAAAAAAAAAGAAGCTAAAAAGGGAAAGGAGGAGAATTACCCAGCACCAAGGGTATGGAGATGAGTCAGAAGTGTATCCTAAAGAGAGATGACATCATAACTTGAAAGAGAAAAAGTTATAAATCCTAAAAGATCAAAGAATCTTCTAATTTATTATTGTGTTTTTCCTCATGATATCCCTGTGACATTTAGATAGGTAGATATTATTTATCATTTATGTGACATCAGTGATCATATAAACTGACTAATTACTGAAAACTAAGATGAAAATAACCTTAGGAAATCACATTTTCGTATGACAGTTTAAAATAATAATGCTACATCCCCAAATCATTTGATCATCCACTTCTACTATTCTATTGATGCTGATGGAATGGCCTCAGGACAGTTCCATGTTTCAAAAGAAGAGAAGATTTCTCCTTGGGTCTAAGATTTATCACAAAAGGCAATCAGAGTACTGAAGCATTTGTGAATGGATGAGAAATATCAAGCATCAATCATTGTTAAAATCTTATCAACTGGGAAACTAATCCTCCAGATACGTATTCTTCCTGAAATGCTATTAGACTTGGAGCTTATAATAGGTTAGCAAAAATGAAAAAAAAAAATACCAAGAGGAAACTGACCACTTTTGAAACCACACAGCATATATGCCAGACTTTTCTTGGCAATTGCAAGAGACATTAATTCAGCCTTCTGGTTACAACACTTGGTTAATCTGAGGAAAAGTTTGGGGCAAGAAAATAATGAGGAAATTGCTCTTTTAGCTTTGTCTTCAGACACACAAATGCAATGCTCTTCAGTAAATTTCTCTCAACTAGTGTCTCATTATTAGACTGTCAAAATCTAGTTTCTGCATAGATATGAACTTTAAATTCATTCATGTGTCCACAGAACTCTTGACTTCCTATGTTTAATGAAAAACAATTGAAGTTTATCATTGTCTTCCTTCATTTCAGCTGTCAGTTCTTTCAGTTCATTTACTCATTGATATTTTCCAAAAAAATCACCTTTTTCCTTAAAAGCACAAATAGCATCTTATAGCAAGTTCCTGGCAATGAAACCCTAGTCAAATGGGTTCCAGGAATATTATTTCTGTATAGATATAGAGAAGACAAGGGAAAATGGCCCAGTAATAAAAAGGTAGAATTGAATATTTATTTCCTTAGACAAGACATACAATACAACCTCCCTTCCCCCACTAAAACAAAGGAAAGGAAAGGAGAGAGAGAGAGAGAGAGAGAGAGAGAGAGAGAGAGAGAGAGAGAGAGAGGGGAAAGAAGAAAAGAATGAAGGAAGGAAAGAAGGAATGAAGGAAAGAAGAGAAGGAAGGAATGAAGGAAGGCAGGCAGGAAGAAAGGAAGGAAGAAAAGAAGAAATAAAAAGAACTTTGTCAAATTTTTTATGTTTCAAATTATCTGGATGATGAAGTTGTGAATATAATTCTTTTTTTTCCCCTCTTCCTCTTCCCCTGCCCCACCAGCTCCCATTCAGTTTTGGCATTAACAATGGGGACAATGGGGGGAGGGGCATGGAGCCAAGATGGTGGAAGAAAGACATAAATGCACAGAACTCCTGACACAATTACCTCAAAAACTGCAATAAAACAACCCCATGGAGCAGCAAAATCCACAAAAAGACAGGCTGAGATTATTTTCCAGCCAAAGACAAATTAGAGGGGGCCATGCTGGGCTGCTAGCAGTGTCCAATTTCATGATTGCCCTGACACAGACCCCAGGCATGCTGTGCCAGAGGAACTTACCCCCTGAGCCTCCAAATCAGCTACAGCACCAGCATCTTCTGGAACTAAGCTAATGTTTGGGTGAGAGGGCTGAAAAGATGACTGGGGAGGGGAATAAAGGGGTGTCTGTGGGACTTAAGGAGGAATTCGGCTATCCCACCCCAGTTGGAAACCAGGAAGAAATAGTGAGTGGTGGGAGGCCCAGGTGGGGGAAGGATGCAGGCTCATCAGGAGATGAGAACCACAGCACAAAAAGTTCTGCTGGCTGGTTAATTAACAAGTTGGCTTGAGGTTATCTTTGGACCAGAGAACAGGCCAGGTGAGAGAAAAATCTTCCCTCCCTCAAACCAAAACACCTGGGACCCTCTGAAGCTGGGGATAGTGTAACTTGGAAGTAGGGTCCCACTGGAAGATGAAGTTAAAAGTCAAGTAAAAGACAGCAAGATGAGCAAGCTAAAAAAGTTGAGAACTATAGAAAGTTTCTTTAGCAACAAGGAAGATTGAGGTGCACCCTCAGAAGATGATAATGACCTTAGGGCCCCTACATATAAAGCTTCCAAGAAAGATATGAATTGGTCTCACACTATGGAAGTGCTCACAAGAGACTTTTAAGAGAAATTAGGAAAGATAGAAGGGAGATTTAGAGAGGTAGAAGAAAGAATGGAAAGAGAAATGAGAGCAATGCAGGAAAGTCATGAGAAAAAAATCAACAGCTTAAAAAGCCGAAAGGAAAAGGAGATACAAAAGCTCTCAGAAGAAAATAATTGCTTAAGATTTAGGATTGAACAAATGGAAGCTAATGACTTTATGAGAAACCATGACAAAGTAAAACAAATCCAAATGAATAAAAAAATAAGCAGCAATATGAAAAAATCTCCTTGGAAAAACAGCTGACTAGGAAAATAGATCCAGGAGAGATAATTTGAAAATCATTGGATTACCTGAAAACCATGACCAAAATAAGAGTTTAGATAGCATCTTCCAGGAGACTGTCAGGGAAAATTGCCCTGGTATTCTAGAAGCAGAAGATAAAATAGAAATTGAAAGAATCCACAGATCACCTCCTGAAAGGGATTCCAAAAGGAAAACCTCTAGGAATTTTATAGCCAAATTCTAGAACTCCCAGGTCAAGTAGGAAATATTGCAAGCAGCCAGACAAAAAGAAATTCAAATACTGTGGAGCTCCAATAAGGATAAACCAAGATCTAGCAGCATCTACATTAAAGAACTGGACGGCATGGAATATGATATTTCAGAGGGCAAAGGAACTGGGACTACAGCCAAGAATCATGCACTCTGCAAAAATGAGTATGATCTTTCAGAGGAAAAAATGGGACTTCAATGAAAAAGAGGACCTTCAGGCATTTGTGATGAAAAGACCTGAATTGAGTAGAAAATTTGACTGGCAAATACAAGATCCTACAGAAGCATAAAATGGTAAACAGGAAAAAGAAATCATGAGGGATATTAAAAGATTAAACTGTTTACATTCCTATATGGAAAGATAATACTTCTAACTCATAAGAACTTTCCCAGCATTAGGGTAGCTAGAAGGAATACACTTAGACAGAGGACACAGGTCTACACTGAATATGAAGGTATGGTATCTGTAAAGCATTTATTTTTTGTTTATCCTTGTTTTTTGTGGGACAGGCAGGGTGGGGTGTCTTATGTTTGGGTCCGGATTTGGGCTTGGGGCCTCCTGAGTCCAGGGCTAGTGCTTTGTCCACTGTGCTACCTAGTTAACCCATGATGACATCTTTAAAATAGGTTTGAGGGGCAGGAGGAATGCACTGGGGTAGGGGGAAGGGAAGAGGTGTGGACTGGGGAAAGGTAACTCACATGAAAGAAGCAAGAAAAAGCTTATGGAGGGGACAGGAAGAGGGGGAAGGAGTGGGGGAGTGAGTGAACCTTACTATCATCAGAATTGGCTCAAAGAGGGAATAACATACATACTCAAGTGAGTAAAGTATTATATTTTGCCCTAAGGGAAAGTGGGAGGGCAAGGAGATAAGGGAGGAGGGAGAAGAGGGGAAGGAAGGAAGGGCAGATTCGGGGAGGGAGCAGTAAAAAGCAAAACACTTTAGAGGAAAGTGAAGATGTTCTGCATAACTGCACATATATGACTTTTATTGAATTGCTTGATTTTATAGGGAGGGTTGAGGAAGGAGGGAGGAAGAATGTTTAGAACACATAATTAGCTCAAAGACTTTAATCTCATCAGAGTGGGCTCAAGGAGGGAATAATATATATATATATACCCAATTGGGAGGAGTAATCTATCTAACCCTACAGGAAAATAGGAGTGGAAGAGGATAAGGAGGGAAGGTTGAAAGAAGGGAGGGCAGAGCGGGGTAGGGGGCAGTCAGAAGCAAAACACTTTTGAAGAGGAATTGGGTAAAAGAAGATAGAAAATAGAGTAAATATCACAGGAAGGGAATAGAATGGAAGGAAATCGTTAACATGATTGACTACAATGTCAAAACATATGGTACCTACTTTGCTGGGCTATTGTGAAGAAAGTTCTTTGTCAAGTTTAAGGTACTATATAAAAGTTATTATGAACATGATACTATCAGAAAAAACTGGAAAGACCTACATGAACTGAAGCAGAGTGAAATGTACTATATACAAAATAACAGCAATAGTGTAAGATGATCTACTGGGAAGCACATGGCTATTTTCAGCAATGTTATGATCCAATATAACTCTGAAGGACTTATAAAAATTGCAATCCATCCACCGAGAAAGAACTGATGATATCTGAAAATAGACTGAAGCATTTTTTTTTGACTCTTCCTTAATGTGAAGTTTTGTTTTTAATCTATTTTCTTTCACAACATAGCTAATGTGGAAATGTTTTCCACGACTACTCATGTATAACTCATATTAAATTGCTTGAGTTCTTGGGGGTCGAGGGTGGGAAGGGAGGGAGGAAGAGAAGTGAGAACAAAGCTTTAAAACTTGATCTCAAAATTTGTTTTTATATGTAATTTGGAAAATAAAATTCTAAGTAGAAAAAAAAAAGAACAAAAATCAATGGGGACTATGACTGGAAAGTATAACATTGAGGAAATAGCCTAGGGCCAAAGGTTCTCTGACTCTGGAATGAGAGTATCTGGCTTCAAATTATATCTCTGATACTAAATACTTGTGTGATCTTTGGTAAGCTTCTTAACCCCTCTAGGCCTCGGTTTCCTGAACTGTACAATTATGGGATTGGAATAAATGACCTTTAAAATCTTTTCCAATTCTACCTCTGCACTCCCCATCCTTCTGGACAGAACCCTAAATATAGTGTGGTGATGATACAAGCTTTGTCCCAGGACTGAATTTTAATGCCCTGACCTTAAAAGTCCAACTGAATGGTCTAACCACAGCATAGAATCAATAGTTTAGCACCTTGTCAAGAATCACTAGTTAAAAGAAGAAATTATGCAATGACCCAAACTTCTACATTCTTTTCCAACCCTCCTCCCATTGCAATTGCTCTTGAGATGAATGCATCACTAGCCTAGTCATTCTCTTAATCTCCCCTCTAAATACCTAGCAACAGCCTCATTGGACACTGGTGCCTTTATCACCTCCTCCATAGCTACACTGAAGGCTTTTTCCATTCCACTTATGCCAGATGCAACTTGTATTCCTGTTAACAGTCTAGTTTCACAATTTTTCAAAGCACTTAACACAAGGTTTGGCATAAAAGCAAATGCTTTTGTCAACCCTTATGTTATGCAGATGGAACCACAGAAATAAAATGTTATTAGATTGGTGAAGGAGCTGGGTGGTTTGTCCAAAGCCCAAGAGTTCCCAGTGACAGCCTAATAAAAGCCATAATGAAGAAGATATTTCAAGGTACTTTTAAAACAAAAAATTTCATCTTTTAATATTGTAATTGTGTCAAGAAGGGATTAAAAAGTAGGTCATGTTTTCATCATTTCAAACTCTGTTAGTCTACAGATGTTATGCTTCAGTTATTTCATAGAAGTTTTTCTTAACCAAAATTTCACCTGTGTACAATATTTCATTTGAATACATGGCATGATTACTTGGTATCTTATCTATAGCTTTAGATGTTTTTGTTTTTGTTTTTAAATGTGAATGACTCAATCCAAATCCATACTTGGAAATGTCATATTTTCTCAGACTCAGTGGGGATTTACAACATTTTTTTAAAAGATCAATTTCTTGGGGAAAGCATTTTATATATAAAGAGTAATCCTTTGACATACCACACAAAGACAAAAATCTTTTAACACTGGTGAACTTCTTTTTGCTTTTGACATTTCTATCCTCTAAGGAGTTTTCCAGAAGCAATATACTGTAAATAGCCCCAGTTGATCACTACTCATCCCAATTCATTTTAATTGCCCAAGTGGGAAAGAAAATCCTTCTGACCTTTAATTGGAGAGCCTACAACTCAAACTCTGACAGCTGACTATTAGCTACCAATTAATAAGGCTAACTTTACCTTGGTGTCATTTTCCACTTGGCTATATTGAAATATTGGAATTTGTATCCTTCAAACAAAAAATCCATGGCAACCCCTAAATGCTTTAATAGCTTTCTTCAAATTTTGCTATCACATTTTGTTAGTCCAATACATCTAATTCAGTGAAAGACAAGGCTAAGTGTTTTTAACCTATAATCTGTGAACTTTTTTTGCCTTTTTAACATTTTAGAAACTATTTCAAAATAGTTCTTTTCCCTTATAATCATAGTTTTTTCCTTCAGTCATTTAAAAATCATATTTTTAGAAAAGATTCATATAGGTTTCACCAGATTGTTCAAGGGTTCCATGTCACAAACACACACACACACACACACACACACTTTCTGGAGAAAGCCTAGAACCAAGGAGAACACTAGACATGATATTCAAAGGTTCTGTTGCCTCTGTCTACTCACTTCCATATCATTGACAGCTTAAGTGAACTATCTGTGATTAAAGCTAGGGCAGATTCTATGCCATGCCAAAAAAAGGACCTCATTCTTTCAGCTCAAAGTTAATAATTCCATGGTTTGGCAACATTGAAACTAAACTCATTTGTAAAGCTGAAATCCTCTCAATGGTGAAAATGGCAATGAAGCCTAAAGTCAAAAGTGATGAAGGTTTTTCAAAAGATTGCCATAAACTTGCTTGTTGAACTTTGTTTGCTCATCTCAGAATCACCCCGAAAAGGAAATTCAAGAATGAAAAAACCCAGATAGGTCCCTTATAGGAATCCCAATGTTATGAATGTGAGCAATGGAACTGCCCAGCAGGAGAACTACAGGGATGACTGGATATTATCTAGTTAAAATGATGGCGTACCACTTTGAATATGATTGGTCATCCTCACTTTTATGTGACTATGAGAAGTCATCATTTCCAGGTCACTGGCCTGCCAGTCACTTCCAAATGATGTAGCTTAGGAGTCAAGGCAGTGAATTTTGAAATACTTTTAAAGAGAAAGGAGGAGGCAAGGGGAGAAGAGACTTATAGATTCTTGGGAAATTTCTGTAAAGGAGATATCCATTTTGTTTTGTTTTTCTTCCTAAAGTACAGATACAAAAAACATTCCACAAGGCATCGTGCTAGGCACTAATGAGAATGCACAGACTAAGAAAGGTACTAATGAGAATGCATAGACCAAGAAAGAAAGGAAGAGATAAAGGGAAGGAGAGAGAGAGGAAGGAAGGAAGGAAAGAAGGAAGGATGTATTTTCTAATGGGGAGCAGGACTGAGGGGAAAAGAATGTACTCAAGTGTAAAACAAAGAAAACTGAAGAATAATAGAGCACTAACAATTGTGTTTGGGGAATTTATTAGAGAAGGCTGAATGGATGAGATGATGTCTTAGATGAGCCTTAAAGGAAGACAAAGAGCTAGGTATGGTGGCCCAGACCTATAATTCCTGCTTCTGGAGAGGCTGAGACTGGGAAATCATTTGACTTTGGGAGATCTGAGCTGCAGTAGGGCTAAAATCAAACGGTATTCTGAACTGACAGGCACCAATATGGTAAGGTCTGGAGAGTAAAGCATGGGGGGCGGGGGAGCAGGGATTGTGTGGGGTAGGAATGAGGAATGTGTTCAAGAATAGCCTTAATTAGAGAGAAAACTGGTCAAAAGTTCCTGAACAATCAGTAGTAGGATCAAACTGTGAGTGGCTACAGCATTTGCAGATTAGTTGAAAGAAGTGAACCATCCATTCCCCACTCCAGAACTACCCCCTCATTAAAATAAATAAATACGGATTCTAAGGTAGGTAAAAATGAAGTATATTCTAACCGTAGGAAATTAATTATAGAAATGCACAGGGAAAGAAGCTATAATCTCAAATTAATATTATTATTGATATTAAGTTAATATCAATATTTTCTGGAAGAAAGTATGTGGAAACAAGATGATTTTTCTTTAGCATCATTTTACTTCCATGTGCCATAGGAAGAGATTATTAGTTCCCTTTCAGCATTTCACAAAATTCTAACCTGATTCTTCACATATGAATTAAAGGTAAGGTATCCATCTTGTCCAAAGTTTTTTTTAAAAGATATTTCAATGGAACTATGATATAATTAGAGCAGATAGGTGGCACCATAGATAGAATACCCGAGTGGAATCAAGAACACTCATCTTCTTGAGTTCAAATCTGTTCTCAGACACTTACCAGCTGAATGAGCCATGGTAACTCATTTAATCTTGTTTGCCTCAGTGTCCTCATCTAAAAAATAAGCTAGAGAAGGAAACGGCAATTCACTCCAGTATCTTTGCTAAGAAAATCCCAAATGGGGACACCAATAGTCAGAAATGACTGGAAATGACTCAATAACAAACAACAAAATCATCATATCATCATTATCAGTTAATGAAAAAACTATATGTACATTCTGGCCATTTCAGGAATCAGGTAATTAGATGTCAAACTAATCTAAGCAATTAGTTACAGAAAAGAGGGGGAAAAGCCAGGAAGGCCCGCTGTTAAAAATAAATTTTTAAAATCTCATTTAAGAGCTCTCTACAAAAAAAAGAAAAAATACACCTCAGCAAATAAAAAATGATCTGGGTCTTTTAGCTGTGAGTGTTAGCAGCACTAAGGATCTCAGATGTAGCCAGTACGGATGACAAGGAAAATGCGCTATTATGTTTTGTGCTTCTGCCCTTGCAAAATAATAACTATGACTTTTCAAACTGCAAGTTGGCTGTCTTGTAGAGGGGAAAGTGAAAGGGCAAAAGGAAGATCTCTCTACTCTCCAATTTATCTGGAAGGGTGTGTTCCTTGAAGAATAGAAGAGGCAATTAATGGGAAAACATAATCTGAAGATAGAGAGGGATAATAAAGTCTTGATCACAGTCTTGGTGTCTGGAATAATGGGACCAAGAAAGCAAGAGAAATAAAGGAAAGCTGAATCTGTGAAAGTATGTAACGAATTTCAGACTCTATATGAGGAAGCTATAAGGGTAGGGGTGGTATGGACTTTCTGTGGATGAAACAGTTTCCCAAGCTGCATGAAATTACCACCCAGTCCTGGGAAAAGGAAAAGAAATAAACCCAAGTTGTTAGTGATGCCTTCCCAAGTATGATATAAGTAGTCCTATGTTGACAATGTCATGATTTCCTTAGAGTCATCTTCATGTCCTCTCTTGGCATCCAATGGGGGATCTTCAGCTCCCTTCCTGGGGCATTATATGCTTGACTGTTGAGAAGGTTCTATTCATAGCTCAGACCAACCCACACTACACTGCTGTCCTTTTTAGAGATACATGTCAGAGAGACCTAGAATTCTAGGAGGAGAAAAATGATGGAATTAGGGAGAGAAGTGTTGTTTTTATATTTATTATTGATTCAAATTAAAGTTTCCAGAAGAGAAAGCAAACTAAAGAAAGTAGAAGATGTGCATTTTAAAACAAAAATAAATAAAATAATAAAATCAAAGAATCAAAAAGTAATCTGTCAGAAATGAGGTTCAATATAGCACTCTATGTATAAAAATAAGGATCAAATGGATATATGATCTAAATACAAAAGCTTACATAGAGGACAAAATTAGAGGAGAAAGAAGGAAGATTACTTTTGCTATAATAGGTAGAAGTGGATATTTTGACTAAGCAAGGGGATGGAGATATACATAAAAGGTAAAATGTTGATTCTACAAACTTGAAAAGATTTCATGCCAGAAAAATCAATAGTTAGATTTAGAAAGGATGCAATTTTTTGAGGAAAATCTTCGTAGACAGTTTCACTGACAAAGATCTGATATCCAACGTATATAATGAATAGATACAAATGTGTAGCCCTGCCTTAAAATGCACACTGCACTCCAGAATCCATTATCAATAGTATTTTTAAATGGGAAGAGCTATGTGAAGTTGTCTAGATTTGTTCATAAAGAGTCCTGGGAGAAACATGCCAGAAAGAGTGAGTAGGCAGTTTGTGGATGCAATGAACATTATCTATGGATCATGTGGAAGATGATGGGATCCAGGATTCTACCTCCTCCACTCCAAATCCTTCAGAAAGACTAGGATGCTACAATACTCTATCACTACAGAGGCTGCTGAGGGTATTGAACAATACAGTGGTCAAAAGAGAGAGACCAAGATTAATTTGGTTGTTGTGGCAGCTGTAAAGACTGATGAGGATGAGGTATTGTGCTGAACAGATTGGGTTCGATAATACTGTCAAAGTTATTCTCTGTCTCCCAAGATATGTTAATTAGCCTCTGGTATCTAAGCAGGAAAAATCATTTTTTGCTCTTGCAATCAAAACCTCTGACTGTTGTTAGCCATAGCCATAGACTGGCTTTGTCTCCTACATTATTTCCTGTTCTTCTTTCTTGGCAATAAACACACATATGTCTGTATATGTATCTGTATACACAAAGCCATATATATGTATGTATACACATATACTCACATACATATATGTACACACACATTATATATATTTGTGTGCGTATGTATTTTTGTTTGTATGTATATGTGTGCATATGTATATATGTTTGTGTGTATATACACGCATATACATACAAATATGTATGTATATACATACACATACATATACATACATATATATACATACACACACACACACACATATATATATATACACATATATATATAACAAAAAATTCTGACATCCAAGATATATAGGGAATAAATACAAATATGTAGCCCTGCCTTAAAATACACACTCTAGTCCAGAATCTATTAGCAAAAGAATGTCATGCTAGCAATGGCAAGAATACCATTTCTATGCATTTTAAAAGAGTAACCTCTAATGCTTGCATTGTGTTTCATAGTACTTCTGGTCACAGAAGTAGAGAAAAGTTTGGTCTTAGAAAAGTGGTAGATTCCATTACCTCCTTTACTGTACCAGTAGGAAAGTGGAATAGTAGAAAAAATCTTTTCCCCTGAGGTTGTGGTGCTGTCTGGGATAATTCTCTTTAGCCAACCTAAAGTAATAAATAGGAAGATTTTTTTTTTAATAAAGGAAGAGGGATTAGGAATTGAGGAATTTAAAAAAGTAAATGTCACAGACTAATAGATATATTTGGATAGAGAAAGGAATTCTTTCTTGGGAATACTTTAATCACATATATACATACATACATACATACATACATACATATGTATATATACATATATATTTGGCTTTATCTCTGGGAATAGACATTGGCAGCTGGGAGGAGATGGCCAAGGACTGCACCTAATGGAGTTCAGTACTCAGGAGCAGCTTGTGTGCAGCTGAGATGGGCCTTCAAGCTCGGGAGGAAGAAAAACGAATGAGACACAGGAACCAACAGGCAACAGAGAGCGCAGTTTTCCGATGTTCTCATTGCAGCAGGAGCTGCGGTTTGTTCCCATATCGAACTGCACAGCCACACTGTGGCCTGTGGCTCTTCAAGGCGCTGATCCATGGTAGTCTGTGACTGGTAGAAGCCTACTACTACTACTATATCTGGCTTTACTTATTCAGCATTTTCTCCTTTCTTATTACATATAACATATTCATTTGATAAATATGGGCCAAATTGTTTTAAATATGTAGGGTACTCCAAAAGTCAGTGCAATTTTAAGCTTTAATAGCTTAAGCAGCTTAAAATTGCAATAATGCTTTTGTGACATCCTGTATAAGAAGAAGGAATAATGTCATAAAAGATAAATGGTCAATGTCATTCAGCCAATAAGCATTTATTAAGTACCTACTCTGGGCCAGACCCTGTGGTCAATGCTGGGAGTTGGGGTGAGGTGGTGTTAAGCAAATGATAACCCCTGCTCTCAAGCACCTTATAGTAATAATGCATACAGCATGTAAAAATAACTTTGTAAAAACAAGATACTGACAAGATAAATTAAAGGTAATCAACAGAGGGAAGTCACTACTATCATGGAGGGTTAGGAAAGCCTTCTCATACAGGGTGTGATTTCAGTTGACCCCTGAAGAAAGTCAAGCAAGCTAGGAAGCAGAGATGAAGAGGGAGAGAATTTCAGGCATGAGAAATGGACATATAAAATGCAGACAATCTAGAGATGGGGTTTCTTGTGTGAAGTACAGCAAGGAGGACAGTGTCACTAGATTGCAGAGTTCATGGTAAGGTGTAAGACAACTGGAAAAGAAGGGGAAGTCAGGTTATAAAGGTCTTTGAATGCCAAACAGGATTTTATAATTTATCTTAGAGCTGATTGGGAGCCCTTGGAGATTGAATAGTATGTGTGTGTGTGTTTCTGTGTATGTATGGCATAATCAAGAGAGCCAATTGTTAAATTTTCAGTGTGAGCATTTATTTCTCAAACATCAGCAAAAAACTACAAATCAGGACTTGATTAATTGCTTTGTTGATTTCTGGACTTTTAAAAGCAACAGAAAATTTTAATAATACTTTTAAACATAAATATGCATCATGTATACTTTTTTTTGTTGGTGATGGGCATCTGGAGGGGAAAGTTGGTTGTTAAGCATTCACCAATACATTGTTATAAATAAGGCAATGATAGTGAAAAATGAAGAAAAGAAAATTTTTCTCAGTTTTGCTTGCTTTCTTTACTGAAAAAAAATGATCATCAGTCTCAAACAGAATTTTTTTTTTTTGGCAGGGCAATGAGGGTTAAGTGACTTGCCCAGGGTCACACAGCTAGTGAACGTAAAGTGTCTGAGGCCAGATTTGAACTCAGGTCCTCCTTAATCAAGGGCCAGTGCTTTATCCACTTCACCACCTAGCTGCCACCCCCAGAAAAACATCTTTAACAAGTATTAAAACAAATGATAAATAAGAAGATAAAAAAGATTATCTATCTTCCCCTCAATTAGTACAAATTACCAAGTCAGAATGAGATACATTAAATCTAGTGGAGCAACCTCAAATATTATTGCTATTTTAAATGGCTTTGGGAAAATTATTGATAACAACAGAAGTGCTATAGACTATTTTTAGGTCCCAGTCTACAATTCCAATGGGGCAAACTCTTCCTACTACCACGTGTCACCAATGATCCTGCAACTAATAGCTATTTTTGCTTTGCCTATGGATATGGAGAGGCTAAGACTTCCCCATGATTACAGAACCCACTTGTATCAGAGGTGGAGCTTTGATCCAGGGTCTCCTAACTCTATTGTCAGCTTTCTAATACATCATGCGGCTTCTTAGCATAAGAACAGAAATGAGCACATGATGGTCAGGTTTTAGAAAAAGAAAAGAAGATAGATCCTTCAAACTACAGGCTATTGAGTTTGGCTTTTATTCCTGGCAAAATTCTAAAATGAATTATTAAACGGATGATTTGAGAGAACTTAGAATGTGAAGTGGCGATTGCTAGGAGCCAGCATGACTTCATCAAGAATAAATCATGCCAGACTAACCACATTTTATTTTCTGATACCATAATTGTCCCGGTAGATCAGGGAAATACTGTCAATTTAATGCAATAAATTACGTAATCTCATTTAGAGTAACATGAATGGAGGCTTCTAGCGAATTGTCATAAGGCCTCTCATTTTGTTCAAACTTAATTTAACTTTTTTTTTTAAGTAACTGTGAATTAGACAAAACTGAAAAATAAAATCAAGGTCCAACAAGATTTTTTAACAAGATGTTATGAAAATGAATCAAATAATAGTAACTTTATTTTATTTTTAATTTACGGAATAAAACAAGCATTTCCATAATATGATAAAATAAAATAATATGATTGTATATGAAACTTTATTATGTACAACTTGTTATTTCATTTAAGTATATAATAAAATTATCAGTTTTTTTTTTCATTCCCCCCTCACCTGTTGCTCTAGAGATGACTACCATTAGACAGAAATAAGCATGTGTATGCATATATATATATACATATATATGTGTGTATATATATATATATATTGTGTATATACATGTATATATATATATAATAAATGTGTATGAAGTTATTCTATACAAACTACTATTTATCAGTTCTTTCTCAGTATATAGATAGCATCTTTCTTCATATGTTCTTTATCATTAATTTGGACATGTACAATAGAAAAAATGACTTATTCACTCAATGTCACATTTAAAATTATATTTATGTTGCTGTAAACAATGTTCTCTTGGTTCTGCTCATTTTGCTCTTCATTATTTCTTACGTCTTTCCATGTTTTTTGAAAATCATTATCATTTCTTATAGCACAGTGATATTCCATCACAATTATATAACATATCTTGTTTCAGCCATTCCCCCAGTATTCCTATAATTTCCCATTCTTTGCCACCAAAAAGAGAGCTGCTATGAATATTTTAGAAGCTATAGCTTCTTTTCCTTTTTTCTTAATGATCTTTGGAAATAGACCCAGTAGTGGTATTGCTGAGTCAAAGACTATTTAATAGACAATTTAATAATTCTTTGGGCATTATTGCAGATTATCCATTATCCAAACAGTTGTATCAGTTCACAATTCCAACAACAACAAATTAGTGTCTAAATTTTTGCACATTCCCTCCAATATTTGTAACTTTCTTCTTCAATAATTTTAGCCAATCTGGTAGGTATAAAATGATATCTCAAGGTTATTTTAATTTCCACTTCTCTAATAAATAATAATTTGGAGCATTTTCTATGACTATAAATAATTTTGATCACTTCATTGAAAAACTGACTGTTCATATCCTTTGACCAATTATTAGTTGAAGAATTACTCATATTCTTATAGATTTAACAAAGTTTTTTTGTATATTTGAAATGTGAGACCTTTATCTGAGAAATTGTCTGTATTTTCCCTCAATTTTCTACGTTTTTTCTGAATAAATCATAGTAATTTTAACATAGAGGACTGCCTAGGTAACACAGTGAATAGAGTGCCAGTTCTGGAGTCAGGAAGACTCCTCCTCCTGAGTTCAAATATGGCCTCAGATGCTTCTTAGCTATGGGAGCCTGGACAAGACATTTAACCCTGTTTGCTTCAGTTTCCTCATCTGCAAAATGAGTCTGAGAAGGAAATAGCAAAGAACTCCAGTATCTCTGACAAGAAAACTCCCAATGGGGTCAAGAAAAGTTGGACACAACTAAAAATGTTTGAACAACAAATTCCTACATTTGCATTTACTTTTTAAAAGTCAATTGCAGAGGAATATTGGTGGTATGGCTAGACAAAAGTTTATTTAGAAATGACCTTGGGGTTTTAGTGGACTTTAAGCTACATGTGAATAAATGATGTGACATAGTAGGCTTCAATTAATTTTTTTTTTTTTTTTGCAGGGCAACGAGGGTTAAGTGACTTGCCCGGGGTCACACAATTTGTAAGTGTCATGTGTCTGAGGCTGGATTTGAACTCAGGTACTCCTGAATCCAGGGCCAGTGCTCTATCCACTGAGCCACCTAGGTGCTCCTTAGGTCTCAATTTTTTAAAGGGTAATATTGGAACTGAATTAGTAAAACCATAGTGTCAGGCATGAGGAACACAATAGTTTTGATATACTATTCCCAAATCAAACCATATCTAGATTTTTAAGTTCATTGCAGGAATCATATCTAAGAAAGAATGTGAATAACCTAGAAGTTATACAGAGGAAGACAATCAAGATAAACATTTCATACGATTATACATTACAAAAAATGGAAATATTTCCCCTGCTTAAGAGACAAGTTTTGTCAAGTTATATAGGAGGCAGGGGTAGTTAGTTAGTTCATTGTTGATAAAATATATGAAAGTCTATTAATTGAGAACGACCATTGTTATTTTGACTTGTCTCAGAGTACAAGATTAGGAGTCGTGGGGGAAAGTTTAATAGAAGGAGATTTTGGTGAAATATGACAAGTGAACAAAAATTTGTTAAATATCTTTTTGTGCCAAGGATTCTTCTAATCAATGGGACTACAAAGAAAGGCGGGGAAAGAGTCCTTGGCCTCAAGCAATTCACAGGCTAATGAAAATAAACTAAATATAATTCCCAACTATTAGAGCTATCAAAAGTGGAAGATGCTTGCATAGGATGTAGTGAGGGAATCATCCATGATGGGTTGGGTTTACAGGGTATTCCTGATAAGGTAGAGGTTAAACCAGAAGACCAATGACCTCACTTTTAAGTCTTTCTTTCTTTTTTTTTTTTTTTAGTGAGGCAATTGGGGTTAAGTGACTTGCCCAGGGTCACACAGCTACTAAGTGTTAAGTGTCTGAGGCCGGATTTGAACTCAGGTACTCCTGACTCCAGGGCCGGTGCTCTATCCACTGCGCCATCTAGCTGTCCCTCCCCAGCTCACTTTTAATTCAGATCATAAGACTTCTAAATCAGGGTTAAGGATTATTGAGAAGTCTTCATATGATCACCCCTTTCACAGGAAAATGTCTACACTTTGTTGGGATAGTTATGGTGGAAGACTCAGATTGTATAATAAGCCTGTTCCCATCATATAGTCAAGTGACATAGAAAATTAAGAAGCTGTAGTGTGTGTGTGTGTGTGTGTGTGTGTGTGTGTGAGAGAGAGAGAGAGAGAGAGAGAGAGAGAGAGAGAGAGAGAGAGAGAGAGAAAGAGAGAGAAACCATTCAGTCAGGGAATCAATAGAATTAGAATCCTTTCATCATTAGGCCCCATTAAACTATTAATGAGGCTGTTTTTGGCAAGGCACCCAAGAAGCGATTATCACCCACACCTCTATTGCCCAATAAACTAGGCCAAGATACAGCTCAGGAAATGATTTAAGGAAGATGCAAAACAAATGTACATTCCCTCCCAAAGCACAGAATTTTCTCTATGCCTAACCTGTACATCTACCCCTGATTAAAAAAAAAAAATGGAAGGAAAGGAAGGAGGGAAGGAGGGAGGAAAGAAGGAAGGAGGGAAGGAAGGAAGGAAGGAAGGAAGGAAAGAAAGAAAGAAAGAAAGAAAGAAAGAAAGAAAGAAAGAAAGAAAGAAAGAAAGAAAGAAAGAAAGAAAGAAAGAAAGAAAGAAAGAAAGAAAGAAAGAAAGAAAGAAAGAAAGAATAGAAGAAAGAATAGAAGAAAGGAAGAAAGAAAGGAAGATTCCCTGTGCTGGGAGAGCATATTTTGTGATGCAGTCACAAAGAGGTACTGTGGTTCCTCTGTACCTTCCTCAATCAGCTGCAAGTTTCATCGAGAGTCCACTAACCTCCTTCTAGTTCAGGTCAATAACTATGGGTCTAGGGACATCCATGCCAGACAAGCAGTACAAATCAGGGCAGAGTACGAACAGCCTTTGCTCCAGGATCAGTGCTTCATTTCAGTATTGCTTATTTGCTACCATCCCTCTTGCTTATTCTCTCTGACCTTCTCAACACTGCACATTGTGTGATTACACTTATGGGCAGCAGCTTTCTCCTTCTGTCTTGGCTAACTTTCTTAGGCTTGACTGATTAATTTTAAATTAATTGAGCAGTTATCCTGTAAACATATACATTAATTTCTTTTGCTATAGCTTTACTCATAGGTGGAACTTATTAAGAGAATAACAAATGTATTTCTTATTTTTCTATAGCATATATCATTGGGATGCCAGTATACATATATATATATATATATATATATATATATATATATAATGATGAAGTATGATGAAGTGAAAAGAGTAGATTTAAAGTTAGAAGAACTGAGTTTGAATAGAATTCTGCTACTCATTGGTGTGACCTGGGGCAAGTCACTTTATCCCACTAGGGCACAACTTCCTCATCTTTAAAATGAGCATGTTGGATTCAATATCCTCTAAGTTTCCTTCTCACTTTAGTTCCATAATAATGTTTTTGAATAATCAATAAACAAGAATTGATTTAATGTTTGCTATATTTACCACTTTACTATGCACTGAGGATATAAATACAACATAATTGAAACAGCCCTTGCCCTTAAGAAGCTTACATTCTGGGAAGGCATGTACATATACAGATATTTACAATACACAAATCAAGTACTGTACTTTAGCTTTAAGGGAAAGTCATCGGCAGCTAATGAGACCAGGAAAACCTTTTTCTTTTTCTTTTTTTTAGAAGGTGGCCATAGAAATGAGTCTTAAAGGATGTCAGGAATTGGGACAGCTAGAGATATGTGGGAAATCATTCAAGCTTGTTCAAAGACATGGAGAAGAGTGAAGGAATATCATCTGTGAACAACAGCAAGAAGGCCAGTATGGCTGAACCATAGAGACTGGAGAGGGATATAATATGTATGTATATTGTGAAGGTAGGAAGGGGTCTAATTGTGAATGTCAAATGCCAAATGGAGAAGTTAATATGTGGAACTAGGGCCCCTGGGGAGCCAGAAGAGGGGTTTTTGTTTGTTTTTACTATTTTTGTTTGTTTTTGAGTGAAGTGTTGATATGGTTAGATTCATGCTTGAGAAAAATAACTTTGGTAAGGGCTATAAAACTGTGCATACCCTTTGACCCAGAAATACTACCACTAGCTCTGTATCCTAAAGAGATCATAAAAAAGGGAAAAGGACTCACTTGTACAAAAAATATTTACATATGCTCTTTTTGTGGTGGCACAGAATTGGAAATTGAGGGGATGCCCATCAATTGGGGAACTGCTGATCAAGTTGTAGTATTTGAATGTAAGGGAATACCATTGTGCTATAAGAAATGTTGAGCAGGCAGATTTCAGGAAAAACTTTGGAAAACTTAAATGGACTGATGCTGAGTGAAGTGAGTATTATATTGTACACAGTAGCAACAACATTGTGTGATGATCAGCTGTGACGACTCGGCTCTTCTCAGCAATACAATGATCCAAGACAATTCCAAAGGACTCAGGATGGGAAATGCTCTCCACATCCAGAAAAAGAACTGTGGAATCTGAATGCAGATTGAACCGTACTATTTTCACCTTTTTTGTTGTTTTCTTTTTCTTTTTTTTTTTTTGAGGTTTTCCCCTTTTGTTCTTATTCTTCTTTCACAATATAACTAATGTGGAAATATGTTTGACATGATTATACATGAATAACCTATATCAGATTGGTTGCTCTAGAGGGGGAAGGGAATGGAGGGAGGGAGAAAAATTTGGAACTCAAAATCTCATAAAAATGAGTATTGAGGGCAGCTAGGTGGCCCTGAATTCAGAAGTACCTGACTTCAAATCCAGCCTCAGACACTTGACACTTACTAGCTATGTGACCCTAGGCAAGTCACTTAACCCTCATTGCTCCACAAAAAAAATGAATATTGAAAATTATCTTTACATGTAACTGGAAACAAATAAAATAGTATTAAGCTTGAAAAACAACAACAACAATAACAAACTTTGATAGCTCCAGAGTAAATAGTTTAGAAAAGGGAGAGGTCTGACACAGGGGAACAAATTAGGAGGCTATTTTAATTATCCAGGAGAGAGGTAATAAGGCTTTGCTTAAAGTAGGGGAGTGGTTCTGAGTATGTGAAAAAGAGAGGGAGAAGGACGGATGTACCTCCTATTAAGTTGGTTATATGAAAGATCACTAAGGAGTCTTTATTTCCCCATAAAAACATAATAAATATATGAAATGGACCCCATATGAAACAATGATCAAGGAAATAAGAGGAAATGGAAGCTCCTCCATCTAGTCCAGAAATCCAATCATATACAGGTTTCAGAAATCAATAGAAGCTGGGAGGTTGAACACGCCAGGAAAGCCAGTGTATTTCCAGGTAATCTTGAATCCTGCTATCCCAAGGAAAGTGGCTGTGCCAAGGAAGCCAGGGCAAGCTCTACTAAATGGTACTGAAATCAGCAGGCCCTCTGGGACAGGGTGTTACAAGTGGTTTGCAAGCCAGTGTGAGTTCTGGTAATGGAAGATTGAAACATGATTCAGGCCCTGGCCTTTCAGAACAGTACAGTATAACAAAGCCAGATCTTTATAGATCATTTTACAGGGAGGCAGGAAAAATCTGTGGACAGTTACTTTGTCTTTCTATCTATCTATCTATCTATCTATCTATCTATCTATCTATCTATCTATCTATCTACCTATCTTAGTTATCTATCAATATTCCTATTCTTGTCTGTCTGCTCATTTGTTCTTTCCTTCCTTCCTTCCTTCCTTCCTTCCTTCCTTCCTTCCTTCCTTCCTTCCTTCCTTCCTTCCTTCCTTCCTTCCTTCCTTCCTTCCTTCATGGATGCATTCATTCATTAATTTAATTCTTTATTTCTTTGTTTATTCACTTGTAATCTATTTATTTGGTCATTTATCCATTTGTTCATTCACTTAATTCTTTCTTACCTTCTTTATTTACCTATTTCTCTATCATTCATTGACTCAGTTATTTTATCTATATACTTGTTTATCCATTTATTCCTTCCTTTATTTATTTGTTTATTTTCTTTTTTTATTATTATTCATTTAAAACTAGGTCTCTCTTTTATCATGCAGGCTGGAAGTGCAGGGGTTCAATCTCACTCTAACCAGTATGGTCATTTTGACTAGCCCTGGGCTTGTTGACTACTCTTTAGGCAGTCTCACCATATTAATCCCAAACACTACAGATAACAACTTGTTTTTTTCTCTCTGTAGTTCATAGCTCCTACAATTGAAATATTCACTAGCCTTAGCCTCCTGTGGACCATGGCAACAATGAAGTCAAAGCAGGATACAGGGACAATGAGAACCTGGGATTCCTTGACATGGAGCCTTGCCAAAGGCATAGGACCAATCAACACAATAGCTAACATTTTACTATTCCCTGGCAGAGCAATAAGAAAAATAGAACCAAGTCCTTTCTATAAGGAAAAGGTAGAAATGGAACAAGACCAACAACCACAATGGAACAGGAGACTGAAAGATAAGCTGGAAATAGTGGTCCCGGTGATATCCACATACCAGCTATCTGTAGCAAATACAAAGCATACAGGTCAAAACAGGGTCTAAGCCAGAAGAAAATGCTGGAGTGGGCAGAGCCAGGCCTTGGTGCAAAGTCCCAATTCAAGAATATAGAAACCACTGAAGTTAATGAAGAAATGCTATGGATGAAGGTAAGCCCAAGAGTTAAACCCTGAAGAAGAAAGAAATTATCCAAGAACTACAAGCAGAGGCTCAGTGGAAAAAAAAAATGTCTTGGCCACAAGGTCTATAAGGTTAGTGGTGTGTTGTTTAAAATCTAAATTGTGGGTTCTAATCTGCCCCACCACCCTAGTTTTGGGGGAAAGCTGGATAAAATCACTGATAAATTCAGCAAGAGTTTAGGCTTTTAAAGATTTATTAAAATATACATTATAAGTTTGTGAAGAGAGAGAGATTGAGAACAGATTCCTTATAGCATGAAAATCCTAGCTCAGATCTAATTTGGTATATCCAGAGAGAAAGAAAGCAATTTCCTTTCCTAGCAGCCCATGTGAAATCTCTCACTACCAAGCCAGTGTCTGAATGACTGAGGCCCCCTCCCCTGTTTTCCATCTGCTGCCATGCTTGTTCCTCCTCACCAAAAAAAGAGTTCTTTTATAAGCTAGTGTCCACTTTCTAGTTCCTCTCTACCTCCCCCAAAGGGGAGGTCCTTCAAGCTGGTTGGTTGAGAGTGGTCTCTTGCTGACCTCAATAGTATACCAACACATCACTCAGGGCCAGCCAGGTGTGGCCTCCATTCAATCATCCTTAAGTAGGTACTTAGTTTCTCATTCTCACCCATTTCAAACAATACTAAATCAATAAGATGGGGCCCCTGGGCTTCTGCCAAATTCCATTGTTTTATCACAGTGGGAATCAATGAGTCAAGGGATAAAAGTGAAATTATGAATGAAGTAAAAGCTTTGAAAGGAAAAATAAGTTAAAATAACTAGAAGGAGAACACACACTTTACAACATACTTTGGAAAATGTTACTCAGGTAATGAACTCTGAATAGTAGAGTAGAGTAATAAGGGCTTAATAGCTCCATGGGGTAACAAGAAACTTTAGAATAAAATGAAGAGATTGAAAAAATGTAAGAAGTACATTTACTAATAAATTTGAAAAAAACGTTATTTGGAAAACAAATCAAGGACAGAATATTTGTTTAATTGGATTCCCTGAAAACCATAACCAAATTAAAAATATTATATTTCAAGAAGATATTAGTAGTAAAGTTGATTTGGAAATTGAAAATCCCAAAAGTATAGGATTTGAAAGAGAAAATAACAGATTCAAAATGGAAACACCTACAAATAAAGTAGAAAATACATTTTTGCAAAAAATAAACAAAAGATAGCTTTTAAAAATAAATTATATAGAATCTAAAGTGACTGGCTTTGAATATCAATACACAGAGAGAGCTTAAGGAATATGATAAATAACAATTTCAAAAACCCTGAATACCATACACATGGTAATAATAAGTGAAAGCTGTTTAGAACATTTGAATATAGACATCATAAAAATGAATGGTCAAACCCAGAGATGGCTAACATAAAATAATCCCATATTTTAAATTCTAAGACATGTAGTAACATTTAGCTATTCAAATAACAATAAATTTTCCAAGCATTCAGAAATCATTCTGCTGTCAAAGAATTCAAATGGAAAAAATATATAAAAATGTCAGACTACTGTTAAGGGCTAAAATTCTAGCTATTCTGTCTAAAATGTCTAATGAGTGGTCGCCAATAAATTATAAGCTTTAGCAAGAATTAGACTTTTAAGCATTTATTAAGGAGAATAAGAGTTTGGTAAAGAGAGAGAAAGGCTTAGATTCCTATCTATTAAAGGGAGAGCACATTTCTAGCTCCCCTCTCCACCAGCGTCCTTAGGAAAGAGCGCCCGAGACAGAGTGCTAGTACCTTCCTTCCTCCTCCCACTAGCCAGCGTCACTTCCTGATGCCAAAGAAAAGACTCCTGGTCTTGCCTTCAAAGACCTTCGCTTCATGGGCGGATCTCTTCTACAGTAAGTCTCCAGCAGGTGGTGTCATTCCAATCATTACACTACCTTAAATCATCAGGGGAAAAAATTGCATATGATAGTCCAAAAAGTAGAGTAAAGGAGCATAAGCTACAATGCAAAATAATATATGTACTGCAGATTAGACTATTAATCAGTGAAAAAGTCTGGGATTTCTACAAAAGAGGAGCATTTGGGGATCCTTATTGGAAGGAGAGTCAGAGATGAACTGAACATTTGACTCGCAATCATTCCAAATAAGAGAAATGTAAGAAAATGAAATAGGAACAGGATCATAAACTTGGAGATGAATAAGGAAAAAAAATAATCAAGAAAAGACTAAGCAAGATAAATAATCATTTTGTTACTGAGTATAAGTTTAGAAAGATCACTGGATTTGGAAGTCAGATGTCTTTAGTTCAAATTTAGGCACTGTAGGGAAAGCTAGGTGGTGCAGTGGATAAAGCACCAGCCCTGGATTCAGGAGGACCTGAGTTCAAATGTGACCTCAGATACTTGACACTAGCTGTGTGACCCTGGGCAAGTCACTTAACCTTCATTGCCTCACACACACACACACAAATTCAGGCACTGTTAATATCTGTGTGACAATGGGCAATAGGAAGATGTACTAGAAAAAATGAAAAGGAGGAAAAAATAAAGGAAAACTTGGAAAACAGAGGACATAGAAGAATGTCATTTAAATTAAGAGACTGAAAGGTAGAGGGACGGGAGTAAAGGAGGAAGGAAGGAAATAAAAAAGAAAGGGAGGGAGGCGTAGATTAACAAAGTACATTTAAGGAATTTGATAAAAGTTAGGTGGTAGGTGAGAGTGAGGAGATCCAGTATGTAATGGACTAGCTTCAAAATAGTATATGAAAAGTTAATGACTGGGTCAAAGAAATGTTTTAAATGACAAAAGGAATATAAATCAATACAAATAAATGGAGGAAACACAAACTTAAAATCATAATTTTAGATATAAAAAGTAGCAGGATGGATTAGAAGAAAAAATGAACATTTTACTTCACACACACATACAAATATTTAAAAACTAAAAAAACATCCAGGGGAAAAATGAAAGGCAACAAAATTTACCATACATCATTCCAATAAAGAATCCCCAAACTTTAATCATGCTATTAAAGTAAAAATAAAAACTCATAATATCAAAATAGATTACAAAGGCAGAAATGATGATCAGCCAATTAACAAGTATTTATTAAAGTGATTATTATGTATCAGACACCATACTAAAGATTGAACTGCCCTGTTTGGCAGTTGGTGCCTGTCATG
The DNA here is from genome assembly GCF_019393635.1 of Dromiciops gliroides. Taxonomy (NCBI): domain Eukaryota; kingdom Metazoa; phylum Chordata; class Mammalia; order Microbiotheria; family Microbiotheriidae; genus Dromiciops; species Dromiciops gliroides. Next base: position 174,637,839 of record NC_057864.1, on the reverse strand, counting down.
ACCTAGCTCCCTCCTATTTTTCCAGTCTTCTCATACTTTATCTTCACTAAATAATGTTCGATCCAGTGATACTGGGCTCCTAACTGTTCTGTGATTAAGACACTCCATCTCTGTGTTTGAGAGCATTTTCCCTGAGAACATTCTTGGCTTTCCCTTTTATTCTCTGACTACTGAATTTCAGGGAATCTTTTAAGTCCCATCTCATCTTTTACCAGAAGTCTTTTCCAACTCTTCTTAATTCTAGTATCTTCCTTGTGTTTATTATTTCACAGTTATCCTCTATTTTGCTTGTTTCGTATATATTTGATTGCTTGTTCTCTGCTTAATTAGATTGTAAACTTCTTGAGGGCAGAACTGTCCTTTGTAACTTTTCTTATTGTTAGTGCTTAGAACAGGGCCTGATACTTACTAGGTTCTTTTTTTTTTTTTTTTTGGTGCAGGTCAATGAGAGTTAAGTGACTTGCCCAGGGTCACACAACTACTCAGTGTCAAGTGTCTGAGGCTGCATTTGAAATCGGTTCCCCCTGAATCCAGGGCCAGTGCTTTATCCACTGTGCCACCTACATTCCCTTTAGTATATTCTTAGTAAATGTGTATTGATTCATTGATACAAAGTAAAAAAAAATAGCCCTTGCTCTCAAGGAGCTTACATTTTAATGTGAAAGACATGTAGAAAGAAGATAACCTTAGAAGGGAAAGCACAAGAAGCTTAAGAAATCAGGACAGGTCTTTTGAAGGTAGGTACATTTCAGTTGAGTTGTAAAGGAATCCAGGGATTCTGGGACAGGCTGTGCATTCCCAACATAGGGGGCAGTCAATGCAGAAACAAGGAGCATTAGGTGGAGCATCAACTGTGAGGAACAGCAAGTAGGATTTAATTTAGCTAATGGCTAAACTATAGAGTGTGTGGAGTATGAATATGTAAGATTGGAAAGCTAGGGAGAGATCAGTTGTGGAAAGGAATTTATACTCAGTCCTCAGTCAACTAGTTAGTTGAATAGTTAAGTCACAAGCTCAAACTTAAATTGTAGGAAAATCACTATGGCACATGTGTCAAGAATGAATTTCAATGGGAAGAGATATGTGCAAGGAACATAATTTAAGTGGTTAATACAATAGTCCAGGCAAGAGGTGATGAAGATCTGAAGTAAGGTGTTGGTTGTGTCAATGGAATCTACACTCATACCACCCTGAGCACATTTGATCTCTTCTGATCTCAGAAGGTAAGCAGGGTCAGGCCTGGTTAGTATTTGGATGAAAGACAACTTGGGAGGACCAGCTTCTGAAGGTTAAGAAAAAATTAGGATTTTCCAGGCAAAGATAGCTTAGAAGGTCAGCAGGAGGGGGCTGCTCTCCCAGGGTGGGAGTGCAGCAAACCCCTCAGCCACACTGACAAAGATCCAGCCCCAGGCTGGCCACCCAGACCCAGGCCAAGCAGACACAGATCTAGCCCCAGGAAGGTCATGCCAGAGAAATTTATTCCAGAGCCTCTGAATCAGCTGCAGCGCCAATGTCTTCTGGAACTAAGTTCATGGTCTGGTGAAATTACTGAGTGGTTGGCCAGTGGGAAAATACAGGGGGTCTCTGCTGGTGCTGAGGTGGAGCTTGGTTGTTTTACCCATGCCGGGAACCAGGAAATAGTCTTGAGTGGCAGAGGCCCAGGTGGGGGAATGGTGCAGGCTTGCCAGAGCTATCAACCATAGTAAACAAAATTTTGTTGCCAGGTTGAATAGCAAGTAGGCTTGGAGTTACTTACAGACCAGAGCACAGGCCAGAAGAATGAAGAATTTGCCCGTCCTTGAAGTGTGACACCTGGGATCCTGTGAAGCTTGTGACAGTGCATCCTGGAAGGAGTGCCCCATTTTAAGAATGAGGTAAAAGTCAAGAAATAGGCAGGCAAAATGAGGAGAAAGAGAAAATTGAGGACAAAAGACAGTTTCTTTAGTGACAAGGAAGATTGAGGTGCAACCTCAATAGAGGATAGTAATGTCAGAGCTCCTACATCCAAAGCTTTCAAGAAAAAATATCAATTGATCTCAGGCCATAAAAGTGCTCAAAAAGGAATGTGAAGGTAAAGTAAGAGAGATAAAGAAAAAATGATAGTGATGCAGGAAAGTCTTGGAAAAAAGTCAACAGCTAAAAAAGCCAAATATAAAAGCTCTCAGAAGAAAATAATTGCCTAAAAATTGGGATTGAACAAATGTAAGCTAAATGAATAAAAAAGAAATTAGAAGGCAATGTGAATTATCTTCTTGCAAAAACAACTGACCTGGAAAATAGATACAGGAGAGATAATTTGAAAATTATTGGACTACCTGAAAACCATCATCAAAAAAAGAGCTTAGATAGCATCTTCCAAGAGATTGTCAGGGAAAATTGCCCTGATATTCTAGAAACAAAAGGTATAATAGAAATTGAAAGAATCCACTTTCACCTCCTGAAAGAGATGACAAAATGAAAACTTCCAGGAATGTTATAACCAAATCTCAGAGCTCCCTGGTCAAGGAGGAAATATTGCAAGCAAACAGAAAGAAACAATTCAAGTACTGTGGAACCACAGTCAGAATAGCACAAGATCTAGTAGCTTCTATATTAAAGTATCTGAGGGTTTGGAATATGATATTTCAGAGGGCAAAAGACTTAGGGTTACAAGCAAGAATCACCTACCCAGAAAAACTGTGTGTAATCTTTCAGGGGAAAAATGGGACTTCAAAAAAAGAGGATTTTTCAGGCATTTGTGATGAAAAGACCTAAACTGAAAAGAAAATTTGATATTCAAATACAAGACCCTAGAGAAGCATAAAAAGGTAAAGAGGAAAAAGAAATCATTAGGGATGTTAAAAGGTTCAAGTGTTTACATTCCTCCATGGGAAGACGATACTTCTAACTCATAAAAAACTTTCTCAGTATTGTTTTTTGTTTGTTTGTTTGTTTGTTTTGTTTTTATTAGCAATAAGTGTTAAGTGACTTGCCTAGGGTCACACAGCTAGTGTCAAGTGTCTGAGGCCAGATTTGAACTCAGGTCCTCCCGAATCCAGGTCCAGTGCTTTATCCACTGTGCCACCTAGATGCCCCACTTTCAAAGTATTGGGGCAGATGATAGGAATAAATTTAGACAAAGGTCACAGGTGGGAATTTATTATGAAGGGATGATATCTGTAAAGCATTTATTTATTGTTTATAATTTTTTGTGGGGAGGTCAGGGTTGGGTGGCAAGCCTGGGGTAGTGGAGTTTGTGAGTGTCTTGTGTCTGAGGCCAGATTTGGGCTCGGGTCCTCCTTCACCCAGGGTGGGTGCTTTGTCCACTGTGTCACCTAGCTGCCCCATGATTACATCTTTAGGGTAAAATTGCAGGGTAAGAGGATTGCACTGGGGAAGGGGGAAGGGAAGAAGTAGAATGGGGTGAAATCTCACATGAAACAAGCAGGAAAGGGTTTATGAAGTGTGTGTGGGGGGTGGGAGGTGCAGCAAATGAGCCTTACCCTCATCAGAATTGGCTTAAAGACCTTACTCTCATCAGAGTTGGCTCAAGGAGAGAACAACATACACAGTCAATTGGGTGGAGTATTCTTTCTAACACTACAGGAAAGTAGGAGGGAAAAAGGATAAGGAGGGAAGGGTGAAATAAGGGAAGACAGAATGGGGGAGGCAAAACCTTTTGAGGAGGGATAGGGTGAAAGAAGATAGAAACTTGAGTAAATATCATGGGAAGGGAATAGGATGGAGGGAAACAGTTAACAATAGTAACTGAAAAAATTTTGAAGCAGAGGCAAGAGTAATGTAAGATGATGGTGGTGGTGATGATTGATTAATGGACGGATTGATGATGATTGGATTAAGATGGGGAATGATTGATGAAGATTGATTATGACAATGGTTGGTGGATGATGATGTTGATTAATAGATGATGATTGATTGATGATTATGACAAAACATATGGTACTTTACCAGGCTATTGTGAAGAAAATCCTTTGTCTAGGTATAAGGTACTATATGAATATTATCTATTACTGTTGTTGCAATAATTAACCTCATGGGTTTATTATAAAGAAATCCCTCTTTAAAGTACTATATAAATGTAGTTTACTATAAAAACTGATGAGCAGGATGCTATCAGAAAAACCTGGAAAGACCTACATAAGCTGATGTAAAGTGAAATGTTCTATATGCAAAATAACAGCAATATTGTAAGATGATCTGCTGTAAATGACTTGGTTATTTTCAGCAACACAATGATCTAAGACAATTCTGAAGGTCTTATGAAAAATGCTATCTACTTACATCTACAGAGAGAGAACTGATGGTATCTGAATACAAATTGAAGCATATTTTTTGTTAGTTCCTTTATCTGATGTTTTATCTTTGTTTTCTTTCACAACCTGACTAATGTGGAAATGTTTTGTGTGACTGCTCATGTATTATTTATATTGAATTGATTGAGTTCTTGGCGTGGAGAGGGAGGGAGGAAGAGAAGTTGGAACACAACATTTTAAAAAATTGATGTCAAAATTTGTATTTTACATGTAATTTGGGAAAATAAAATTCTAAATATTAAAAAATATTTTAAAAATTAGGACAGGTAGGTGGTACAGTGGATAGTGTGCTGGACATGGAGTCAGGAAGACTTATTTTCATGAGTTCAAATGTGGCCTCAAAAATCCTTACTAGCTCTGTGACCCTGGGTAAGTCACTTAACCCTGATTGCCTCGGTTTTCTTCTTCTGTAAACATGAGGTGGAGAAGGAAATGGCAAACCATTCCAGTATCTTTGCCAAAAATAAACAAATGAACAAACAAAAAACACTACAAATGAGGTGATGAAGTCAGACATGACATTAAAAAAGGGAACAGTCTAAACATGTTTTAGGGAAAGAAACTAGATCTAGCAAATGATGGGATATGCAGGGTGAGAAAGAATGAAGAGTTGAGTATGAGTCCAGTGATATAAATCTAACTGACTAGAAGGCCAGCAGTGGCTCTAACAAAGATAGGAAATTTCAGCAAAAGTAGGGGGTGCTCTGTGAGGGAAAAATAATGAGTCTGGTTTTGGACATGCTGATATGTTCAATGGTCTATCAGTTTCCAAATATCTACTAGAGAGTTGGTAATGAGGCACTAGATTTCAGGAATGACACTAGGGCTGGATATATTGATCTTTGAATCCTATACATAGAGATGATAATTGAACCCAAGGGAACTGGTGAGATCCTCAACCAAGAGAGTATAGAGAGAAAAGAGAATATAATACAGAATAGACTGTGGGGATACAATAGTTATTTGGCACAACATGATTGAAGATCTATCAAAGGGGACAGAAGAATTGTCAAACAGGTAGGAAGAGAAGCAGAAGAGATTAGCACCAAGAAAAGCGGGAGAAAAAAAGAATATCCAGGAAAAAGGTAATCAACAATGTCAATAATGTAGCTAGGTCAAGGATAAAGACTGAAAAAGGGCCATTAAATTCAACAATTAAAAGACCATTGATGACACTGAAGACAAGTTTCTGTTGATTGATGAAGTCAAGACAAATTGTAGACCTTTTAGAAGAAAGTGGGAGGAGAGGGAAGGAAAACATCAAATACTAATAGCTTTTAAAAGTACTTTAGCTAAGAAGGGGAGGAGATGTATAGACTAAAGTTAATGGTAATGGTAGGATTTAGTGTTGTTTTTATGAAGGAGAGATCTGAAATTATTTGTAAAACAGTGGAGAAGGAAATCATAAGGAGAGATTAAAGACTACAAAGAAAATCAATCAACAATTATTAAGCACCTACTATGTGTCAGACGCTATGTTAAGTTTTGAGGATATAAAAAAGAAGCAAAAGACAGAAGAGAATCCCTTCCCTTAAGGAGCTTACAGTCTAATGAAACTGATAATATGCAAACAAATATATACAAATAAAGACATACACATACATATATACAAAAAAAGAAATAATTAGCAGTGAGAATGCACCAGAATTTAGGACTGGGTAAAGCTTCCAGTAAAAGGAAAAATTTTAATTGGAACTTAAAGGAAGCCAAGGAAGTCAGTAGGCAGAGGAAAAGAAATAGTGTTCCAGGGAGGGTAGGACAGCCAGAAAAAATGTCCAGAGTTCAAGATCATTGATAGTGAGGACTATCTGTTGGAAAATAGGGGAAGGGTTGTATCAAGAGTATATATAGAAGGGTTTACCTTAGTAACTACAAGGGCCACTTCTTCATCAGAAATTACTACTTTACCCCCCTTAAAGTTCTATGGGTAGTCCTGAGAAGCTGTGATGTATTTCATGATATAGCTTATGAACCACACTTGTTGGCTTCCAGTCATGTTTATCAGTTGGTATCAATTAGTTAGCCATATTTAATTCACTTTTAGAAATGGGTATGGCAGTGGTATCATTTATACAAAATAAATAAATAAATAGAGACAGAAAGAAAAAAAAAAGTTCGAAAATTGTTTGACATACTCTCCCAACTAATACATACAGACATTAGGGTTCAAGTTTGCAAAGCACATGGGTAAAGGGGTAATTTTTGAATTCCTTTTCTGCTGTGCCCCTTCCCTCTATGCTCCTGCTTAACTTTTAAATCTTCCCTTCCTAATTACATCTAATCTATCCTCACCTCTAAATGAAAAATAACGCCACCAGCTCCATCTGTCCCAGTGACATTACTTAGAATGCAAATGAAAAAAATTCAAATCCTCTAATTTTCTTGACTTCTCAAGGTCCTCCTAATGTCAAGGAGGGAGTCGGTGAATGAGAAAAAGCGCATTTCTCCCTACAGAGTTTAGTTGAAAGACTTTTACCTGGCTCAACACTCACTGAAACCCCCAGGTTCCCAATTAAGTCTGCCATTTTACTGATAATCCATGGGGTGTAACCAAGTTTCCTCAACCAACCTGTGCACATTTTCTGTCCAAGTGTGTATATAACCACAGTTCATTCGATGACTTTCAAGGACATTTAAATTTCTCATGGGCTGTTTTGGCCTTAGTCTAAAGCCTCTGATTGACTGATTCAATTTAGAAGTACTCTTCTCTGATTAATCTGGGTGTAGCATCTTAGCAAATATTTTAAGTGAAGCATGGAGATAATAGGTTCACTAACTCAATTGACCCTCATCCTTAACAAAACCAATATATATGAAATATTATATATACTTATGTAGTTATTTATTATATTCAAATGTTTTATGTGAGTGTTAGAAGTTATTTAGCTATAAATACACACATATATAATGTGTATATACAATACATATAATGTGTATATATACATATACATATATACATACATATGTATACACAAACACATACATATGTGTATGTGTGTATGTGGTATATGTGTGTATATACATGTTGTGAGAATACAGTGAGAACCCAAGAAACAAGATCCCAGTCCCCAAGGAATCCTTAAACTCTTCTGGGGGGGGGGAAGGGGGTTGCAGCTCTGTGTCCCACCTGAGGATTGGGTGTTGCTGAACAGGACCCCAGTATGCTGATGAGCAATCCCGAGGTCTACAAGATGATATGTAAGATTTGGATGGGGGCTTCATATCTTATTCTTACTCATGCCCTGTAAGGAATTAATTGTGATTTGGGGTTTTCATAACTCTATCTTTGCTTCATTATGGACAGACTGAAAAAAAATGTAAGCTTGAAAAGCCTAAGAGAAGATGGGTGTGTACTTTAAGAGATAATTGAACAAACAAGAGGAACTCTGACCACAGGGAATATTTATTGAAATTAAGTAACTAAAGCTCCCCACACCCACATGGATCTGGCAAGATTACAATGGGGACAGCCCATGTGGGTGTGCTGAGCCAACTGGAGACTCAGCATGACTAAGAACCACCCCTTCCTGTGGGAGAGTAAGTTAGAGGCATTAGAGGAAAAGAGAGTTAGGGAGTTTTTCTGAGGAGAGTTGGTTCTGAGGGAAATAGGAAAGGAAGGGACAGTTAGAAGAGCTGCTGGTGTTTGACCTTCTGACAAAACCAGAAGAGACTACACAGCTAATTCTCCTTAGAGCTATAGATTTCAGGTGTTGGTGAGTTTATGTTTTTGAGCTGGGCTGGAGGCAGGTTTGGGGTGCCTGGGGCCTTTTTATCCCCACAGATTTAGTTTCCCTAGCTCTATTAACATCACTTGTGTTTTGAATTTGTTCCCATTAATAAACCTATTTTGTTTTTTGAAAGAGGCTGTTTCCTTTCTTACCACAATACTACAGAGAGCCGCCCAATTAACTTTTCCCATACTAAATTTGGCCCTTACAGCCCCATTATTCCAAAATCCCCTCCCTGTTTGTATTTTCCTCTCAGTGCTTTGTAATACCCTTCCCTCCCCTTTGTTTTGTAAAGATACAAAAGACCAAGTCTTCTCTTAATCCAGTGGGATAGTCACCAGGGTGATTATTTCTCTCTCCTAATAAATCTCTTTTATTTTACAAAATTTGTGATGAATTTCCAATTCTTTAGGTGAGCTGTCCACCCCCCCCCATCCTGGTCACAAGTCCCCCCAACATAGAGAGTACTAATTTTTATGGGAAAGAATATCAGAAAATAAAAAATTAGGGAAAAGGGAAGAGAAGAAGCTTATGGTAAATTATCCCTTTTAAAGATTTTCGAAGTATAAGACAAAGTGTTAAGAAAGTGAGGGGAGGTGGACTCCCATGGGATTCTTGAAGAGATAAGAAAAGATTTGGAACAGCTGTCATATTTAGCTGAATAGAAAATTCAGTTATTTTCCACAAACAAAGGCAGATCTAATTACTTGGAGAAATAATGCTCATTGGTAGGCTGAGTTAATATAAAAATGCCAATGCTACCTAAATAAATTTACTTATTCAGTCATACCAATCAAACTACCAAAGAATTAATTCATGGAGCTAGAAAAAAAAATAACAAAATTAATCTTCAGGAGCAAAATATCAAGAATATCAATGGAATCAATAAAAAAGTGAAGGAAGGTGGCCAGACAATAACATATCTCAAACCATACTACAAGCATTTGTCATCAAACAATCTGGTTCTCGATACAAAATATTATATAAATAAAAGTTTGATCAATGGAATTGATTAGGTACATAATATACAGGAATAAATGACCACACTAACCTAGTGTTTGATAATCCCAAAGATCCGAATTATTGAGATAGATAAGAATTATTTGACAAAACTTATTGAGATTACTATTTGACTAAAACTTACTGGGAAAATGGGAAAGCAATCTTGCAGAAACTATACATAGACCAACATCTCATACTGCATACCAAGATGAGGTTGAAATGGGTACATGATTTCGTCAGAAAGAGTTATATAAGCAAATTGGAACATGGGAAAAATTGCCAAGATAAAGTTGATTTATGGAAAAAGTTACTTGTCAAATATATGGATGGTAGAAGTTCCATTAATAAGGTTCATAACCAAACTAGTGATAGAGATGGGTAGTGTTAATTTCATAAAATTCAAATGGATTTTACACAAACAAAATCAATGAGGCCAAATTTAAAAGGAAAGGTAGGAGATGAAAAGATAGAAGTTTCTCTGATGAAGCTTTCATTTCTCAAATAATGGGGAAATAAGTAAAATTTTTTTAAATAGGAGCTACTTCCCAAGTTATAATTAGTCAACATATAGTTTTCAGAAGAAAAAATCTAAACTATCAATAGTCATTGGAAAAAAATGCTCTAAATCACTAACAATTAGAAAAAAATGCATATTGTCATGGCTGAGAAATTACTGAGGATTGGGGGGATTAGAAGACATGTGAAGGACAAGGAATTTGATTAAGTGGAGTAAAGCATAGGAAGATATGATTAGATTTAGGAATTTCAGAATTATTGATCATGAAATTGTCACACATATGGGTGATTTTGAGATCAAGATCTCTATTTGTAAATGAGGTAGAGTAGAAAAGAAAGTTAGGGTATTTGAAGCAACATCAACATACATGTTGAAGTCCCTAATATAGGTATGAATGAGAGGTAGACTGAGACAGGCTTTGAGCTCAGGAGAAAGGAAGAATAATATCCTAAGATTGATAGAAAAGAGTCACTAGCTTTTGAATTAAGTAATATATTTGGATAGTGTAGACATGAAAGGAGACAGGTGATAATAGTACAAAGAGGTTCTGGAAGTGATAATGGACCCTCTCCTTACCACCACTGCCAGGATCAGTCAGTGCCATAGATAATAAAATACTATCAATAATAAATATGCACTAAATGGCAAAACATCCATAAATATAAAGGAAAAATTAAGTAATCATAAATAACAACATAAAAAATTTTAGAAGACTTTAATGTTCCCCTCAGACTCAGATAAATCCATGAGAAAGATAAACAAATAAAAAGGTTTCCTTTTATTTATATAGAGCTTCAGGATGGAGCCAGGATGGCAGAGGAAAGACATTAAATGCACAGAGCTCCTAATGCAATTACCCCAAAAACAGCAATAAAAGAATCCCTGGAGCAGAAAAACCTACAAAAGTATGGGTTGAGATTATTTTCCAGCCATAAAGAGATTAAAGGAGGCTGTGCTGGGCTGCAAGTCAAGTCCAAACCATGATCACACTGACAGAGACCCCAGGCACACCACACCAGAGGAACTTAACCCACAGCCTCTGATTCAGCTGCAGCACCAGAGTCTTCTGGAACTGAGCTTGCAGTCAGGTGAGAAGGCTGAACAGCTGGCCAGGGGGAAAAGTGCAGGAGTGTCAGTGGGACCTAGGGAGGAATTTGGCTGTCCCACCCCACCAGGGATCCAGGACATCCTGAGAGGTGGGAGGCCCATGTTGGGGAGGGCTGCAGGCTCATTGAAGCTAAATACAACACCATAGAAAGCTTTGCTGGTTGGTTGTTTAGTAAGTAGGCTTGAGGTTATCTTTGGACCAGAGAACAGGCCAGGGGAGAGTAAAACCTTCCCTCCCTCAAACCAAAACACCTGGGTCTCTCTGAAGCTGGGGACAGTAGTGTAGCCTAGAAGCAGGGCTGCCCAGTGGGGAGTTAAAAGTCAAGTAAAAGATGACAAGATGAGCAAGCAAAGAAAGTTGATAACTATAGAAAGTTTCTTTAGCAACAAGGAACATCAAGCTGCACCCTCAGAAGAGGATAACAACCTCAGGCCCCCTACATCCAAAACCTCCAAGAAAAATATTAACTGGACTCAGGCCATGGAAGCTCTCAAAAGGGACTTTGAAGAGAAAGTAGGAGACATAGAAAGAAGATGTAGAGAGAGGGAGGAAAGAATGGAAAGAGAAATGAGAGCAATGCAGAAGAGTCATGAGAAAAAAGTCAAAAGTTTGAAAAGTCAAATGGAAAAGGAGGTAAAAAGCTGTCTGATGAAAATAATTGCCTAAGAATTAGGACTGCACAAATGGAAGCTAGTGGTTTTATGAGAAACCAAGACATGGTAAAGCGAATCCAATTGAATGAAAAGATAGAGGGCAATGTAAAATATCTCCTTGGAAAAACAACTGACCTGGAAAATAAATCCAGGTGAGATAATTTGAAAATCAATGGACTAACAGAAAACCATGACCAAAATAAGAGCTTAGACACCATTCTCCAAGAGATTGTCAGGGAAGATTGTCCTGATATTCTAGAAGCAGAAGCTAAAATAGAAATGGAAAGAATCCACAGTTCACCTCCTGAAAGAGATCCCAAAAGGAAAATCTCCAGGAATATTATAGCCAAATTTCAGAACTCCTAGGTCAAGTAGAAAATATTGCAAACAGCTAGGGAAAAAAAGGGAATTCAAATACTGTGGAGCTCCAATAAGGCTAAAACAAGATCTAGCAGCATCTACATTAAAAGGACCAGAGGGCATGGAATATGATATTCCAGAGGGCAAAGGAACTGGGACTACAGCCAAGAATCATGTACCCAGCAAAATTACATATGATATTTCTGGGGAAAAAAATGGGACTTCAATGAAAAAGAGGACTTTCAGGCATTTGTGATAAAAAGATGTGAAGTGAATAGCAAATATGACTTTCAAATACAAGACCCTGGAGAATCATAAAAAGGTAAACATGGAAAAGAAATCATGAGGGACATTAAAAGGTTAAACTGGGGGGTGGCTAGGTGGCACAGTGGATAAAGCAGCGGCCCTGGATTCAGGAGGACCTGAGTTCAAATCTGGCCTCAGACACTTTACACTTACTAGCTGTGTGACCCTGGGCAAGTCACTTAACCCCCATTGCCCCACCAAAAAACAAGAAACAAACAAACAAAAAAGGTTAAACTGTTTACATTCATACATGAGAAAATAATACTTCCAACTCATAAAAACTTTTTCAGTAAGGAATACACAGAGGACACAAATCTGAACTGAATATGAAGGGAAGTTATTTGTAAAGCATTGATTTGTTGTGTATCCTTGTTCTTTGTGGAGCAAACAGGGTTGGTTGTCTTATGTCTGTGGCTGCATTTGGGCTCTGGGCCTCCTGGGCCCAGGGCTAGTGCTTTGTCCACTGTGCCACCTAGCTAACCAATGATGACATCTTTAAAATAAGGTTGAGGAGCAGGAGAAATGGACTGGGGATTCGGGAAGGGGAGAGGTGGACTGGGCAGTGGTAGCTCACATGAAGGAAAAAAGAAAAAAGCTCATGGACTGGAGGAGAAGAGGGGGAAGGAATGGGGCAGTGAGTGAACCTTACTATCATCAGAATTGGCTGAAAGAGGGAATAACATACGTACTCAAGTGGGTATAGTAACATATTTTGGCCCTGAGGAATAGTGGCTGGGAAAGAGATAAGGGGGGGGGGGAGAGGGGAAGGAGAGAAGAGAAGTTTGGGGGAGGGAGCTGTAAAATGCAAAACACTATTGAGGAAGGTGAAGATGTTCTGGATAACAGCACATATATGACATATATTGCATTGCTTCATTTCATAGGGAGAGTTGAGGAGGGAGGGAGGAAGAAAAATTTAGAAAACAGAATTAGCTCAAATACCTTAACCTCATCAGAGTGGGATCAAGGAGGGAATAACATACACGCCCAATTGGGAGGGGTAATCTATTTAACCCTACAGGAAAGTAGGAGGGAAAGAGGATAAGGAGGAAAGGGTGAATGAAGGGAGGGTAGAGCAGGAGAGGGGGCAGTCAGTAGCAAAACACTTTTCAGGAGGAATAGGGCAAAATAAGATAGAAAATAGAGTAAATATCACTGGAAGGGAATAGGAAGGAGTGAAATAGTTATGATGATTGACTACAATGGCAAAACACATGGTACCTACTCTGCTGGGCTATTGTGAATAAAATTCTGTGTCAAGTTTAAGGTACTATATAAAAGTTATGATGAACAGAATGCTATCAGAAAAATCTGGAAAGACCCACATGAACTGAAGCAGAGAGAAATGTACTGTATACAAAATAATAGCATTAGTGTAAGATGATCTGCTGGGAAGCACGTGGTTATTTTCAGCAAGGCAATGATCCAATATAACTCGTAAGAACTTATGAAAATTTCAGTACATCTACAGAAAAAGAATTGATGGTATCTGAAAACAGACTAAAACACATTTTTTTGACAATTTCTTAATCTGAAGTTTTGTTTTCATCTGTTTTCTCTCATAACCTAGCTAATGTAAAGATGTTTTCCATGACTACTCATGTATAATTTATATTGAATTGCTTGAGTTCTTGGGGTGGGGGTGGGAAGGGAGCGTGGAAGAAAAGTTGGAACACAAAGGTTTTTTAAAAATTGGTCAAAATTTGCTTTAACATGTAATTTGGAAAACAAAATTTAAAATAAATATTTATATAGAACTTAGTAACAATTAGAGAATATAGAGATAAATGACTTCTAACATATTTTGAATTACATCATATAAATATATTCCAGAATTAAAGGATATGTTTTTACAAAAAATAGACCATGGGATAGGGCACAAAGTAAAAAAAAAAAAAAAGTAAAAGCTTAAGTGCTAATCATATTTTTTAAAGAGCTATAATGAAAAGTTAATGATGGCTAATTGCACTTTTACATTTGTAGGGTATTTGAGAGATCCTGTTAATGGAAAGGGGATTCCTGTATATTCAACTGATGTGGTCTATGCAAAGAGATGAGAAAATATACTTAGAGTAGCAATTATGAAATCTATGATCAGATGGAACCTAAAGTTGCCTATCTGAATTATACCAGCTGAATTCAATTCCTTCCACCCCAAAAACCTCCTACTCTCACTCCTGGAGAAAAGTTCTATAGGACCAACATTAGATACATGACAAGTTTCAAATATATCATGATACTGGATAGTGAGTTGATATCCCTGCCACATGACAGATTAGACAACTGAAGCAACAAAGAAATGGTAATAATAAACCAAGACCATATCTTAAATAAATCATGGGGAAATTAAAGAGAAAAACAAAATAAATAAATGTCAGTCAGTGTTCTTGGTGCTTTACAGTGTGTGTGTGTGTGTGTGTGTGTGTGTGTGCATGTGCACGCGTGTAGGGAGTACTTCCCTGGAGATGGTGGTAGTTGCAAAGAACAAAATTCTCAAACTGATGGACAAAAATAGACTATTGTTTTATAAGATTAACAGGTATTGGAAAACAGAGCTGCTAATTCTTTAAATATATATATACTTCATTATTATACTTTAATTAGTGAATCCAAATCTTTAATCAATGTTAGGCATCCTATAGGCATTAATACCATGCAACAGTCACATATCAAAATATGATTTTTCCTCTTGCCAAGGCAAAAATAATGCTATGGACAACAATCACAATGATAATATTATATGAGGATTTAATTTTTCTTATAAAGAAGAAAAATGTACCTCTTTATGAATTGTCAGGTAGAAAGGATTGCTTTAATTTGAGTCTAAATGAAAATTAAGACAATATATCAGAAACAGTTCTTCATTATTTTTTATGTGCTCTAATGCAAGATAATCTTATTGATTTTCCCCGAAAATTTTATACTTCAGATCAGTGGTGTCAAGTTCAAATAGAAATGGGAACCACTGAACTATACATAAAGATCTCTGTAGGCAACATATTGACTTGGGAAATTATATATTAATATTATCTGTTTTATTGTATTTTTATTTATTTTATTAAATGTTTCTCAATTATATTTTATCCTGACACAGGACATGTTTGCAAGTGTTGTAGGCTGCATGAAGCCTTCAGGCCAAGTTTTAGACACCTCCACTGTAAATAGGATGGATACCATTAGCCCTACTTTGTAGATTAGGAAACCAAGGTTCAGACAGGTTAAGTGACTTGCCCATGATCACATCGCTCTTGTCTGACTCTGGGGAAAATAACCAAAAATGCAAAAACAAATAGAGCCACCAATCCTTTCTGACTCAGGGTCCAGTGGTCCTTTAACTATACCACACTATTTTCCCATCCATCTGTCTTAAACTCAGCTACAGTTACCTTGAGTTTTTGATATGAGCTTTTTTGCTGCCTAGGTTTTGTCATCTTTTAATTTCAGGCAACTAGATGGCATAGTGGATTGAGTACTGGGTTTGGAGTCAGTAAGACCTGAGTTAAAATTTGACCTCTGATGCTAAGTTGTGTCTGTCTCAGCTTCCTCAACTGTAAAAGGAGGATCAAAATAGCACCTACCTTACAGGGTTGTTGTGAGGATCAAATAAGATTATATTTGTAAAAGGATGAGCATAGTCACTGGCAAATAGTAAGTGCTTAATTAATGCTTGTCCCTTTCACTTTATCTGTTTTAAATTAGGGCCGTATATTTTACAGTTGGGTTAAAGAATTTAGATCTGCTTTTCCTCATTTATAAAATGAGAGTGTGGGACAAGACCGCCAAAAATGTATGTGCCATTAGACAGTAAGTTCTAAGAATGGACTATGCCTTGTTTATATGTTTCTATTGATGACTCCATCAAGAGCCCTATGGTTTACTATTATTCCCTTTCTATCCAATTTAACATTGAATGATAATGAAACAACAAATACAGTAATTAATCCTTCTGAATTTTTTCTTAATAATAAGAGCTAAAAACAACAGGGAATGACTTTAAGTAAATCTCTTGACTAAAATGCATGGTAGCATTCTACCTGGCATTTGCACAAGGGATCTTAAGCTCTGGGACTAGTCAGACCTTGCCCAAATTATTTAATTGTATCTCTGGGCCTTGGTGTATGAAACATTATGAAAGAAGTGGAGATGCATCGTAAAGTTTGTATTTTAAGGAAATCTCTAGCTCTGACTAAATGAAGGGAGTTGGGAATGAATTACCACTTGGGCATGTAATTTGAATAAATGCAAATACCAGAATAATGGAAGCTGATATATTCAGGATGGTAGAATGAGTCTGATAAAGGGTGACTGAATTTCAATAATAACAAACAGAGTAGGATGGAAAGCACCCACACAGAATAGCTGGGGGAACAGAGATCAGTTGCAAAAAGCTGCCCCCAAACCATAAACATTGGATTGTAACATGGAGAAATGTTAGCTTAATATAAAGAGCAACACTTAAGTTACAAAGAAAAAAATGAGGAAGAAAATCATCATTGAAAGGAAACAATTGCTAGCATTTTTGCACAATATAAGCATTCAGTGAGTAAAATCCTAAACAGCAATTTATTTTTGATATGGCATGTTTTGGTGCATAGAACACTGAAAATGGGAGTTAAGAGTACCTGAGTTCAAATCCAACCCCTTACTGGTTCTATGACTCTGGGTGAGTAAATAAACCTTCCTGAGTCCTAAGGCTTCTTTCTTTCTTTCCTTCCGTCTTTCTTTCTTTCTTTCTTTCTTTCTTTCTTTCTTTCTTTCTTTCTTTCTTTCTTTCTTTCTTTCTTTCTTTCTTTCTTTCTTTCTTCCTTTTTTCCTTTCTCTCTTTCTTTTCATTTAATAGGTTTATTTATGAAGACATACATTATGGCAAATAGCTTGCTTACTCCATTCTTCAGAAATGTTTTATAGGTTGTGGTTCTTCTTTAAGTTTGATTCCTGTATAGGAGAATCTTATTTCTTAAGCAACTTATGTCTTATTATACAGAAAGGTGCAGCAAATCCAGATGCAAAGTTATCATTGCCAGCAACCACCATTTGTTTTCTACTGAAAAGGGCAGGTTTTTCCCCAGGCCCTTCTCACAGTGGCTCCTGCAAACCAAGGAGGTAGAGAACCTATGCAAGCTCTGCCCAAAACATGGCATTGCAGAGGACTCTGTGATCACCTCAGAGGAAGCCGTGATGGAAAAGGAAGAGCTTGGCTTGCTTCTTTCCAAAAAAGTTGACACCCACTTTGGAGAATTATTGAATTTATTTTTGGCCACAGAAAATAATTTCAATATACTCCCAAAGTGAATAACAGAGTCTAACTCATTCCACTGAAATTTAGATATTAATATCCAGCCTTTATTTCTCCCCAGGGGGGAAAAGGCAGGATTTGTTCAAAATGTTTATAGAAATCTGTAAACAGATATAGAAACATGGGAAACAAACAAATAGTCTTCTAATGTCTCCAAAATATAACTGAAATTGGGGATGTAACAGCAGCAACTTCTCGACTTTTCAATGAAATCCCTCACTCTCATAAGTATACACGGTACCTTAAATATTCATAGTGCCACCCTGTGGTTTAGACTCCCCACAGAAGGTAAACAGGATTTAGGGACTGCTGAATAAACAATCCTTTCCCCAATGAATATACACCTTTTGAGTAACTCATTGGATTTTTTCTCCAAGTAAATGAGTACATAGGAACTATGTAAATGATCACCTTCTTCCTCCAAGGAGTACACAGCATGGGGAAATTCTCTCTATATATAATAAGGGTTCTTAACATTTTGTGTGTGTGTCATGGACTCCTTTGGCAGTCTGGTGAAGTCTATTAAGCCATTTATTGAATAATATAAAATGCTTAAAATACATAGAAATGCAAAAAAGAAATAAAATTGAAATTATATTACATATATATGCATATATATATATACATATAAAATATAGTTTTGCCTTCCAAGTTCATGCTTTCCTGGAAATATATTCATAGATATCTTTCTTATACAATCCATTGTCAAGGATTGTCAATTTTATCTTTGCAACATCTCTCAAATATTCCCATTTTTCACCTCATATACTTCCATCATTCTGGTCCAGCTTTCCATCTCCTCCCACATTGAACCTCTGCAATTGTTAGTCTACTTGACAAAAGTCATATTCCATATGGCAACCTTTCATTTATTTAGCTGCCAAAGTGATTTTTTGAACCAAAGGTCCAACTATGTCACTTTCCTATTCAGTAAAGGTTTTTTGCTCCCTATTACCTCCAGGATCAAATGCAAAATACTTTGTTGGGCTTTTAAAGCCCTTCTTAACCTAGCCCCAATGCCTATGTTTTCAGTTTTCTTATACTCTTTCACCCCTCCCCATTATACTCTTCAATCTAGTAACACTCACCTCCTTGACTTACAGGCCATGCAGGCTGAGAACAAGCCTCTCATTAAATCATACCACCTGGGACCCAATGCAGCTTACGAAAGTGTATCCTGGAAGCAGAACTCCACTCTAAGAAGGAGTTAAAAGCCAAAAAATAGTCTGGCAAGATAAGAGATCAGAGAAAGCAACAGACTATCAAAATCTTCTTTGGTGGCAAGGTAGATCAAAATACACCCTCAGAAGAAGATGATAACAAAGTCAAAGCTCCTACGTCCAAAGCTTCAAGAAAAATATGAATTGGTCTCAGGACGTAGAGGCCCCCAAAAAGGACTTTGAAGAGAAAGTAAGAGAGGTAGAGGGAAAAGTTAGAGAGGTAGAAGAAAAAAATGGAAAGAGAAATGAGAGTGATACAGGAGAATCATGAAAAAAAAAGTCAACAGCTTGAAAAGCCAAATTGGCCAAATGGAAAAGGAGACACAGCAGCTCTCTGAAGAAAATAATTGCTTAAGAATTAGGATAGAGCAAAATGAAGCTAAGGACTTTATGACAAATCAAGACACAATAAAGAACATCCAAATGAATAAAAATATAGAGGGCAATATCTCCTTGGAAAAACAGATGACCTGGAAAATAGATCCAGGAGAGATCATTTGAAAATCATTGGACTACCATGACCAAAAATAGAACTTAGACAGCATCTTCCAGGAAACTATAAGGGAAAATTGCCCGGATATTCTAGAAGCATAAGGTAAAATATAAATTGAAAGAATCCAAAGATCACCTCCAGAAAGAGATCCCAAAAGGAAAACTTCCAGGGATATTATAGCCAAATTTAAGAGATCCCAGGTCAAGGAGAAAATACTGCAAGCAGCCAGAAAAAAGGAATTCAAATACTATGGAGCTACAGTCAGGGTAACATAAGATATAACAGCTTCTACATTAAAGGACTGGAGGGTGTGGAATATGATATTCCAGAGGGCAATGGAACTGGTACTACAGCAAGGAATTACCTACCCCACAAAACTTGTATAATATTTCTGGGGGAAAAAACTGGACTTCAATGAAAAAGAGGACTTTCAAGCATTTGTGATGAAAAGACCTGAACTGAATAGAAAATCTGACTTTCAAAAACAAGACCCTAGAGAAGCATATCAAGGTAAACAGGAAAAAGATATCATGAAGGACATTAAAAGGTTAAACTGTTTACATTCCTACATAGGGAGATAATACTTGTATCTCATAAGAACTTTCTCAGTATTAGGGCAGCTGAAAGGAATATACTTAGACAGAGGGCACAGGTATGAATTTATTATGAAGTGATGATATCTGTAAAGCATTTATTTTTTGCTTATCTTTGTCTTTTGTAAGGCAGGCAGGGTGGGGTGGCTTATGTCTGGGGCCAGATTTGGGCTCAGGGCCTCCTGGGTACAGGGCTGGTGCTTTGTCCAGTGTGTCACCTAGCTGACCCATGATGACATCTTTAAAATAAAGTTAAGGGGGAAGAAGAATGCACTGGAAGAAAGGTAAATGGAGAGGTGGGAGAGTGTAAAGTAACTCAAATGAAATAAACAAATAAAAGTTTTGGGAGTGAAGGGGAAGATGGGGAAGGATCATGGAAGTGAGTGAGCATTATTCTCATCAGAATTGTCTCAAAGAGGGAATAACATGCACACTCAAGTGGGTATAGTAATATACTTTGCCCTGAGGGACAATGGGAGGGAAATGGGATAATGGGGGAGAGGTAAAGGAAGGGAGGGCAGATTGAGGCAGGTGGCAGTAAAAAGCAAAACACTTTTGAGGAGACATAGGGTGAAAGAAGATAGAAAATAGAGTAAATATCAAGGGGAGGGAATAGGATGGAGGGTAATACAGTTAGAAATAGTGATTGTGATAGAAATGATGAGCAGGATGCTATCAGAAGGATGTATGCAAAATGCAAACTATCAACAGAGAAAGAACTGATGGTATCTGAATACAGATTGAAGTGTAATTTTATTTGTTAGTTCCTCTTTCTAAAGTTAGTTTGTCTTCTTTCACAACCTGACAAATGTGAAGATGTTTTTCATGATTGTACATGTATAAATTATATTGAATTACTTGATTTCTTAGGGAGGGAGGAGGAGGGAGGAGGGAAGAAAATTTGGAACACAAAGTTTTAAAAAATCAATGTGAAAAAAGTTGTGTTTTTTTTTTACTTGTAACTTAGGGAAAATTCTAAATTAATTAATTAATTAACACTCACCTCCTTGCTTTTTCTTAAATGAGGCACTATATCACAACTCTGGGCATGCATGACTATCTCTCATGCATGGAATGCACACCATCCTCATCTCCAATTCCTGTCACATAATAAACTCTATTATTATTATTATTATTGTTGTTGTTGTTATCATCATCATCATCATTATGACCTTGAGCATGAGCAAGAGTATGAGTGTGAGTATAAGTGGTTTTTCCACTCAAACTATTTCTGGAATAATTTAACTGAATTTCTTTTTTTACCCCATCATACTCTACTCTGTATAATGTTTATTTCTGTATATATTGTACCTTCCCTACATCCCCATCCATATCAATTTTTTTATCCCTAATACTTTGACATATATCACATTATGCATAATATGTTACTAATAAGCACTTATAAAATAATTTTAGCTAATCGCTAAGCTAATAATAGATAATGATGGACTATCATAACAATCTGTGAGGCATTTTGAACATCCAAAGATTTCAGGTAGTCTTAATACCCTGTGCCAATCAAAATAATTTGCCCAACAGAGCAAAGACAGTTGTTCTATAAGTTCAGTATCTAAAGCCTATAGATAGATGTAATGGCAACCCAAACTCATGAATTATCAGTCACAGAAATAGGGAACCTGGAAGTAGATTTCTTAGTTTGTAACCATGAGAAAGATGAGTATTTACAAGAAATTTTTCTGCTACTGCCCTTACAAAGGCAGCTAGGTGGTACAGTGGATAGAGTGCTGATAGAGAATAGAATCAGGAAGACCTGAGTTCAAATCCAACCTTAGAGAGTTACTAGTTGTGTGAGCCTGGACAAGTCTGTTTCCTCCATTTTAAAATGGGGAAAATAAAAACCACCTACCTCCCAGAGTTGTTGTGAGGATGAAATGAAATCATAATATTTGGGGCACATAGTAGGCACTTGAAAAATATTTACTGATTTGTAAAGTGCTTAGTGAACAGCTAAGTGGTGCGATAGGTAGAGCACTAGGCTTGGAATCAGGAATCTTTATGAATTCAAATCAAGTCTCAGACACTTACTAGCTGTGTGACCCTGGGCAAGTCACTTGACCCTCATTGCCCCACCAGAGAGAGAAAGAGAGAGAGAGAGAGAGAGAGAGAGAGAGAGAGAGAGAGAGAGAGAGAGTGAGTTGACAACTTCTTTGAAAGCAATAAAGAATGACAGAGTAGGTAGGTGGGAAGAAGACAAAAGAGGATTAGATGTTTGCTTTATATTTTCTTATCTGTGCATGTTATATTCTTCCAGTACAGGGGTTTTTAACTTATTCATTTCATAACCCCCTTTGACAGTTTCATAAAGCTTATGGAACCTCAGAATAATATTTTAAATGAACAAAATAAAATACATAGAATTACAAAGGAAACAAATTATGTTGAAATAAAGATTTATGATTTTCATTCAAATTCATAGACTAAAATCTATCCACAGATGGTAGATTAACAATTTCTCTTGCAGGAAAATGTATGTCCTCCTTGAGGGCAGGGCCTATTTCATTTTTTGCCTTTGTATACCTAGCCTAGCATGATGTCTCACACAGGGTAAGGCTTAATGAGTGTTTATTGAAAAGAATAGAATTGGATTGGATTGAATTGGATTTCTGTGGCTGCTAGAAACTGATGAATATCTTTTCTCAAGGAAGCAAGGGGATCAGTAGTAGTTGGCTTCCCATTTCCATCTCCCCAGAGTATTTAGAGATTCTAACCAATATTGATAAAGTTGCTTCTATGCAAAGAGTTTGTAGCAGTTCTGAACAGCATCAGAACCAACCTGCCTTCTTCCCCCTCCCTCCTCTTCAGTTTCTCCTCCCTTTCTGCTCAGATCCAAAGTTCCTAACAACAGACTCACAAATGAACTTTTAGAGCTTTTCCCCATACATAAGCTGAGGACTGCCTCTATTATAAAATTTTAAAAAATATACAGAAAGGATGAAGAGAAGCAAGAGGAAAAGGGAGCTGGAAGGGATCCTCTTGTGGGTTTCACTATTTTGTTGTTCTTTATTATCTTTTTCCAAGGAAGCCATGCTTAAACAACTGCCTCACTTACCCTTTTTTTCCCTGTTTTCCTAAATAGGAAAGGAACATTCTGATATATATATAAAAAAGAGACAACTGCTTGTTGGTTCAGATATGAGAAGTGATCTCTACATGGCGATAACCTTTATACTACTATATGCTTTTTGGATTTAATCAGGGCTGGAAGTGCAACAGTGTTTCCATTCCCAAACTATACACTGGGGATTCCTGTAGAATGTGGTGAACAAAAGCCATCCCACAAGCAGCACTAATAGAAAAGAAACAGATAACAGCAGTATCACTCACATACATACTGGCTCACCGTGTTGCAGTCAGGGCTTTAACATTTGATGCAAAGATTTGTCCTTAGTCCAGCAGAGCCCAGGACTTCATTTATACTCTTCGTACATCTTGACTGCTGTGCTAGAATATATCACTGAGATTAAAATCCAAATGTAATCTAGGGAATTATTCACAAATAGTATTTTATCTGTATTAACTGAGATGCAGAAGGCATGTCTTACATATTTTTATGTATACCTTTTGTTGTATTATGATTATGAAGTCCATTTAACCCCATGGATAAATTAATCCTGTTTTGTTGTTGTTGTTGGTGGTGGTGGTGGTGTTTTTTGCTTGGCCATATAGATACATGTGTACATGGGTGTATGGTAAAAAATTAATTTATATTTATTTCTCTGAGCCCTTTTCTGGTTAAATTATCCCATTAAAAAGGTAAAGATATGTTTCTAAATTCAATGTATGTTTTTGACCAGAAACTGTAATATCACATTGTTCGTTCTTGAGGAGGATCATAACATTGGGAGGTGATGTCATGACTTATAGTGAATTAGATTTAAGTGAGGGAGGGCTGTGAAAAGCCTCTCACTCTCTCCTCCAGAGCCATCTAGGTCCAATGGCAAGATATACATCAAGATGTCCCCAGATTTTTGAGACAATCAGGTTTAATTGACTTGCCCAGGGATACACAGCTAGTAAGTGTCAAGTGTCTGAGGTCTGATTTGAATTCAGGTTCTCCTGACTCCAGGACCAGTGCTTTATCCGGTGTGCCACCTAGCTGCCCCTATACTACCATGAGTAATAGAAATAGATGATGTGTCACTGCAAAGGTCATGTTACTGTTGCTGTTTTTAATGTCTTTCTACTAGTAAACAAAGACAGCAAGCTACATATAACATTATCATACTATATAATTTTCTGACTCTTTAACACCATCTATTTGAAAGGTAAATTAAAATGTTATTAAATCAAATTTTGCTTTTCAGGAATATGAGGGACAGTATAGTATAGTAGGTACAACATTGGACTGGGAGGCAAGAGACCTTAAAGTAAAACTGATCTCAGATACTTAGGGTGTAAAGACAATGGAACTCCAGAACTTCAGATTTCTCATTTGTGAAATGGAATAATAATTGCACTATAAATTTGGTATAGAGAAAGAAGGAAGGAAGGAAGGAAGGAAGGAAGGAAGGAAGGAAGGAAGGAAGGAAGGAAGGAAGGAAGGAAGGAAGGGAAGGAGGGAGGGAGGGAGGGAAAGAAGGATTTATTAAGTGCCTACCATGTGCCAAGCACTATGCTACGTACTTTACAAATATCATTTCATCTGATTCTCATAACAACCCTGGGAATTAGGTGCTATTGTTATCCTCAATTTGCAGCTGAGGAAACTGAGCCAGACAGAGGTAGACATGCTAAGGGTCACACTACACAAGCTGTAAGGAAAATGCTTTGTCAGATTTAAAATGCCATATATATATATATATAAGAGATTAGTATTATTAGGAAATTTGTAAGCCAGAAGTAGATAAGAAAATGGACTGACAAATTAAGGAATTTACTATTTAAGGTTTTTTTTTCTTTATTAGTTTTATTTTTTCCCCATCAACTGATAAATAATAAATTTGTTTATAAGAATTATCAGAGGAACTCAAATTCCCATCTTTAGAGTTTATTTTCCTTATCCATGAAATGAGGACATTGTACTGAATGATCTCTGGGTTCCCTTTCAGGTCAAATATTATCAAAATATTACTGTGGAATAAGGTAAAACTTCATCTGAGAATCCTGTCAATCAATCATCACTGAAGTGCTTACTAAGGGTCAGACACTGTGCTCAATCCTATGAAGAATAAAAGAAAACAAACAAACAACAATAAAATCAGTTCCAGCTCTCAAGGAGCTCAGTCATATGATGAAAACAACATGTAAACAACTATGTACAAACAAGAACTATACAAGATAAGTTGGAGGTATTCTCAGAGACAAGCCCTCACAGAATGCAAATTTTACATACATACATAATCTTGCTTGGCAGAAGTATTTAACAATATAACCAGATTTCTTGCAAAAAAAAAAACATTAAAAATAAGTCCAACATCTGCCACATAACCTGTATCTAAGGAATTTGTTTCTGAGGCTTTTACTACAGGAGAGTATAGAGTTGTTTTGTTTAGTCTCTACTCCCTCAGCCCCTCCCTTTCCCTTCCCGAACTTACAGCCAATAATCTTATGACTAGTCACTTTTCCCTTTAAAAATAAAATCATTTTTTAAGCAGGATTTCTTCTGAGAGCACTCCCTGAGCTTTTAATTAGCAGCACTATACATATTACTTGCACTCTTGATTTTTGCATTCAGAAGTACCCCAAATCCAGGTGCTATAATACCAACTAGCCTCAGCAGATTACATGTTGTAAAGGGAATATTTTGGGATTCTTTTTAAAAAGAGCTTCTCTTGGTTCCTAGGAAACACTTAAAAGCTCCAAAGTTTCTTTGCAAAACTCACAAGTCAGCTTTAATTCTTGGAATACAGTCACAGTTGGATGTGGCTGCTCCCCTCCAAGAGCTCTACTTCCAAGGAAGAAGTAAATGCTAGAAGTCTGATATATAAGAAGGTGAAAATTGCTCTAATCACTTTCTTTGAAATGATAATGACTTCTAGAGGTCACAAGTTAGCTCAGATAACAGGAGTTGCCTAGGTTCCCCTTTTCTGTCTTTCAACATTTTGTTCCATATTTACTCCAGTCCCGAGTTTCTAGAGCTTAACCCAAATGTCAAGATGGTAATTCAAAGACAACGACTTCTTCTTCATTTCAGCATCCACTGTGTGCAGTTAGTTTTAAATTTGCAGGTCATTCAAAAGATAATGGAGTGGTGCATTGTGGGAAGACTGAACTGCAACCCATTACCAGTGCTGAATTGAACAGGAGAAACAGTACAAAGCATATCAGTGGGGAACAGGTGTGACAAGAAACTAGGTCCTCTTACTTCAAATTCTGCAGTCTTTCCACTCTAATTATGCTTCTTCTAAAAATAAGACGTTATAGGTCAGGTGCCCATTAGCCCTAAGTACAGGGTCAGAATTTGGTGAGATTTAATCACCAATGCTGATGGAAAAACAAAGAAAAAAACCCAAAAAAGCAAGCAGAAATACTTCTTTTGTTAATGTAGCCCTTCTTTGTGTGTGTGTGTGTGTGTGTGTGTGTGTGTGTGTGTGTGTGTGTTGGGCAGGAAGGAGAGGAATGGCAAGGTGAAGTCTTAGACAGGGGGAAATAGAGTCAGAGATAGAGATTTAATACAGGCTGGAAATTAAGTTTAGGGGTATTTGTCCAGAGTTCTCCTTTGGCCTTCCTCCATAGTGTGAGCCCACTAATTTATAGCTAAGACTAACTCAGAATGCAATGAAAATCAGCTTATCTTTATCTAGAGACAAAAGCCATTATAAAAGTTGAGATAGCAAATAAATAAGATTTAGGGGTAACAATGCCTAATCTCCAGGCAGTGATGAGGCAGGGGAGAAGGAGCAAGTATGGAGCACTGGTTCCAGTACAGTTGCAAATTCCATCTAGCTTACTTCTTTTTTTTTTTTTTTTTTTTTTTTGGGGGGCAATGGGGGTTAAGTGACTTAAGTGACTTGCCCAGGGTCACACAGCTAGTAAGTGTCTGAGGCCGGATTTGAACTCAGGTACTCCTGAATCCAGGGCCGGTGCTTTATCCACTGCGCCACCTAGCCGCCCCCATCTAGCTTACTTCTTAACCATGGGGCAGATAAGTGGCACAGGGGATAGAGTACTGGGCCTGGAGTCAGGAAGACCCAAATTCAAATCCAGGATCAGATACTAGCTGTTTCACCCATGGCAAGGCACTTAATTCTCTTTGCATCAGTTTCCTCATGTGTAAAATGAGCTACAAAAGGAAATGGCAAACCACTCAAGTATCTATGCCAAGAAAACCCACAAAAGGGATGATGAAGAGTTGAATAGGACTGAAACAGTTGAGCAAGGACAGCAATTCTTATATGAATTAGGGAGACAAAGTTTCAACAGCTTATTAGCTGCTGACCTCTATGTGTCCTTCCCCAGGATCTCCACCATTACCAGGTTTCCTGGGTTTCCTCATGGTGTCCATTTCCCATGAACCTTCATTCTCTCCAACTAAGAAAACTACACTTCTTATAATCCCCCTTTCCAATAAACCACTAACTAAATAATGACAGTAAAGGTACTACAGTTATCCCAGATCCCTGCCTGGGTTGTGTCCGGCTCATTAACAATAGCAACCCATCTGGGTATGAGGAGTCTTTCAGGTGTGATTACCATAGGATTATAAATTTAGAGTTGGAAGGGAACACAGAGGTAATAAGAGTGCAACCCTCTTGTTTTCTAAATGTAATGATTGGAATGACGCCACCTACTGGATACTTGCTGTGGAGAGCTCCACCATGAGGAAAATGCCTCAGAGGCATTGTGGCTTTTCCTTGGCGACAGGAAATGACGTTTGCTCATGGGTGCTGTCTATCAAGTCTACCAGCCAATCAACTGGAGGAGCCTCCTATGGTCTGGGAGGAGAGAGGAAGGAGGAAAGGGAGCCTGCGCAGAGAGCGCGGGCCTTTTTGGCTTCCGGACTTGATGGTGGTGGCGGCAGAGGACTTCACAGGAAATTTGAGGAAAGATAGGAATGCCAGGCTGTTAGAATTCTGTTCTCAATCTTTTTCTTTCTATTTTCCAATAAGCCCTTAAAAACCTAAACTCGTTTTATCAGTGATTTTTAGTCAGTTTCCCCCAAACTGGGGGAACACATTAGAATCCACATTTAGAATCTTAAATTACACATAAATAAGGAAATGGAAGCATAAAAAAGGTTAAAGACTTGCCCAAGGGCCTTATAGTTAAGTATTTGAAGTAGCATTTGAACTCAGGTCTTCCACACTTCCTATCTGGTGCCTTCTCCACTATACATACCATATTTTCTCTCCATATCTTACCTTGGCGATGGCTTAATCGTGTTAGCAAAGATAAACTTTCGTGCATATAGGCAATAAGTGAAGCACATAGGATTCTATTACCTAATTTGTAATTTGAGAAAACTACATGTCTTTAATTGCTACCCATAGCCTTGTTTCTGACCTTGGTAGCTAGGTGGACAGGCTGTTGGGCCTGGAGATAGGAAGACTCCTCCTCTTCCTGAGTTCCAATCTGAACTCAGATACTTACTAGCTGTGTGATCTTGAGTAAGTCACTTAACTCTGTCTGCCTCAGTTCATTTCCTTTCTTTCCTAAGAAGACCATGACATTGGGGTCATGTCATGACTTGGAGTGAATTGGATTTAAGTGAGGGAAGAAGACTGGAGATAGCCCTGGATGATTAAGGCAATTGGGGTTAAGTGACTTGCCTAGGGTGTCACAGCTAGTTAAATGTCTGAGGGCAGATTTGAACTCAGGTCCTCCCAACTTCAGAGCCAGTGCTTCATCCACTGTGCCACCTAGCTGCCACCAGCATAGCTAGGTGCTGAACATTGCGCTGCAGGAAACTTTAGCAAATATTATTTGGGGCAAACCCAAGGGAACAAAAGAAATAGAGATGCATACTTTTGTCTTGGGACTGATGAGTTCAAACCACACCTAGATAATGGACTTTGCCTTAAGCAACTTTGAGTAGAGAGTATTTAAAATACTTTCCCCTGATGTCACCTGTAGAATTCATTTTAATATGGACCACCTTCAAATCATGTCAACCAATGGAATTGATTGATGCTAACCAATTAGCTTTTATCAATGTATAATGACCAAACTCTGTCTAAAGAGAATAAAAACTCTGGCAAAAGGCAGGAGCTGCCCTCTTGGTGCACTCTCTTGGCTTGACTCTCTGGCTGGAAAGGCTTGTGAAAGCTCTTGGGTCCCTCTGGGAGACAGCATGGGTCTTTTGGGGTTTTTCTTACTGCCATGCTGAAGCTTTCTCCCTGCTTTCTCTACCACGCAGCCTGAGACCATGAGAAGTTAGGGAGACATGTGGTCAATCCTTTACTAGTATTTAATATTCATAAATGAAAATATGCTTACCCCAAGCTGTTATCTATAGCAATAATAATTATTTTAAAAAACACACTTAGGTTTGTCCCAAATTCAGTTAAACAAGGGACCCGCCTTTATTCTTTTAGTTTGCAAAGGCCTAAAGCCACTTTATAAGCTGGTATTCAAGGATGCTGCTTTGGTAGTAGTGGTGGGAGGAGAGGGACAGAACTCAGGAATTCTGACCTAGCAAAGAAGACATTATCTAATCTTATACAGTTACATTGCTGATGCATATATACATAATTCCTGCTAAGAAAATGAATGAATGAATAAACAAATTAATGGGGAAAAAATCTAGCAAGGACTTACTATATGAAAAGCATAGTGCTAAGTGTTAATGATATAAATAGAAAGGAAGAGATTGTCTTTTTTTTTTTTTTGAGCTCAGATTCTAATGGGATAAACAACATGTATAGAAAGTATCAGCTACAAATCAGATGGAAAGGTCTCATGGTCTATAGCGTGTAGCTCTAAAGCTGATGGTAATGGTGAAGGTAGTTTTCCTCTAACTGCAATAGTTTCAAAATGAGAGCTATACAGAAAACCTAACAAGGGAAGTGGATCATTGAGCTCAATTCCAGCTGGGTGCTGCTGGGCTCCCACTAATGGGTCTCCTTTTGATTTCTACTAATCACTCAGCAGCATCATTCAGATGTTGACTCCTACTTATGCCCACCCTTTAAGGACAACATATAATAATAAATTTGAATGAGAGCCATGGAAATGGAAGTACTAATCAAAAGCTACCAAACCTAAGATTGTAATTTTGACTCCTGTAGGTACACAGAATCACTCCCACTCCCTCTGGTACAAGTGTTAACGAGTACTATTTCTCTAGGCCCATTATTATTTTCCCTTAAAATAAAAATAAAATTTGATTAAATTCTTCTGCCATTTTTTAACATTTGATTTTTTTGGCAAGGTAATTGGGGTTAAGTGATTTGTCCAGGGTCACACAGTAAGTGTCAAGTGTCTGAGGTAAGATTTAACCTCAGGTCCTTCTGATTCCCAGGCCTTTGCTTTATCTACTGTATCACCTAGCTACCCCTTTTACATTTTATTTCAATTGCCTCTCAAAATGAGTGATTTTGGAGGAAATCATTGTCTACACTCATTAAGGGAAAAGAAGAGAGAACCCCCACAAAAAACTCAGAGATATTGAAAGATATTCTTTACATGAGGAAGACATGGAGGGCTAGAGATCGGTATGCTACAAACCTTTAAGTCTATGTCTGGCAATATTCACGTATGTGCTGGGACTTGGAAGGGACTTGGAAGTTGGCTTCACAACTTTCCCTTTTTTTCATAGTTTGCACCTCTGGTGTTCTGGTAAATATCACTTGTTTCCTAGAGGCTCTAGGGTAGAGATTGATGAAAAAGTAAAGTGTTATCTATTTACCTGCATTTGCAAATTGTTTGGAATGTTTGAGTATTAGATAAATGGGATGGGGGCATAATATTGGAACATTTATTTAAAATATTAATTTATCTTGTCACCTGAGAAGGGAATATTTAAGTCTGTCATCTGTGATTTCAGTTTTTATGGGTCATTTGGGTTTAAGTTGTGTACTGGGTAGGTCTGAGGCCAAATTCTCATCAGTCTACCTTCAGTATTGGAACAAAATGACAGAGAGAGAGAGAGAGAGAGAGAGAGAGAGAGAGAGAGAGAGAGAGAGAGAGAGAGAGGAAGAAGAAGAACAAGGAGGAGGAGAAGGAGGAGGAGAAGGAGGAGGAGGAGGAGGAGGAGGAGGAGGAGGAGGAGGAGGAAAAGGAGGAGGAGAAGGAGGAAGAGAAGGAGGAGAAGAAAGATGTTGTTCTTCATTCATGACCTGTTTAATCTTTCCTCAGTAGATAATAGTGAAATCCTGAAGATTTTTGAGCAGCTCTATGTTTATAAAATTTGAAATGCATCGTATATGAGAAACAGCTTGGATACGCTAATACTGTTGTGCTCTGATTTATGGAAAATATGCAAGTATTGTTCACACTTCAATATTTCAAAGATTTTTTATTTCATTAGTGTGGGAACAGCATTTACTGTTGCAGATCCTATCCCCACATGCCTTAGTAGGCCCTTATGTATGTGTAAGTGGAAAGAAAACTGCCAGTGTGGCAGCAGACTTTTTGGTGGTGAATCACTCCACATTTAGTCAGGCTAGTACTCAGAAGACAGCCCATCCACGGGACCATCTTGAAAATCTTTTTAATCTTACCAGGACCTGCCTGAACTTTGCTTAACTAGAAAAGACCCTCTGTGAACTCAGGATCACCTTCACATCAAGATGAGACACAGACAGAGATTTTCCTGGAGGCACATAGATAGAGATAACACACTTCAGCAAAATTAGAAAACTGTGAAATATCACATTATGTTTTTTTTTCTGAGAATGAGTCTAAAATCATAAATATTTTGCATATTTATAGATAATGCCACATGTTCTGTGAATGGCTTCTTTTCTTCCTCTATTAATCTCTTTCTGGATTAATCTCTTTGAAAGGGAGAATGTACAGGGGATGAAGAACTGACCTCACACTTAGAAACTCCTAAATTCAAGTCCCACTTTTGAAACACAGTGGGCGTGTACTTCTGTATAAGTCACTTAATCTCTCAATGTCTAGGCAAATCTGAAAAAGTGTATGTTGATGTACAGGTGCCAATTTCCATTGATAAAACGAAGTCTTCCCATCAGGATTTCCCTCTAACAGGATTTTAATCAGAGGCCTGCCAAAACTTATTTTTATATCTATATCTGTCATACAAGTCTGTGACTATTTATAGAGTTTTGGCTATATGTATTTAGATGTCACAGTGGATAGAATAGAGCCAGAGGAGATCATTCAGTAAGTCCTGAGTTCAAATCCAGCCTCAGATACTTTACTAATTGTGAAGACTTAGGCAAATCACTTCACTTCTGTTTGACTCAATTACTTCAGCTATAAAATGGGAATATTAATTACACTTATTTCCTAGAATTATTGTGAGAATCAAATGAAATAACACTTGTTAAAATCCTAACATAGTGTCCAGCATGTCATAAGCAGTGAATAAATGATCTTCTTATTGCTGTTGCTGTCTACACATTTGTCTAGTCATCTATATGTATCAATATAAATATATATGTATGCATACATATAGATATACATATATAGATAGATAACTACATCAATGTATTATAGATCTATGTATATATGTATTTATAGATATGTATCTATGTATAGATATAGATATGAACATAGTTATATGTATGTAGATATTGATATACATATTTTTTTAATGGATCAGCTTCATTCTGGGTGGTTTTTGGGGGTGGTTTTTTTTGTAGGGCAATGAGGGTTAAGTGACTTGCCCAGGGTCACACAGCTAGTAAGTGTCAAGTGTCTGAGGTCAGGTTTGAACTCAGGTCCTCCTGAATTCAGGGCCAGTGCTTGATCCACTGTGCCGCCTAGCTGCCCCAGCTTCATTCTAATATATCTCTCCCTATTCCCAATACAGAGATCAAGTCCAGTAAGGAAGAATAATAAAGGAGGGTGGTGTTATTGGGGAGAAAAGTAGTTTAGCAAAACTAACCAACATTAACCATGTTATAGGCAGCTAGACAGCATAGTAGATAGAATGTTGAAAGACCCAATTAAAATTCTACCTCAGATATTTAATTGGTTGTGTGATACAGAGCAAGTCACTCAGCCTCAACTACCTAACTGAAAAAGAATGGCCTCTTAAACTGCTGAATTGGGTGTCTCCTTCCATGTTAATTCATTGCTAGATGCTGTGGGCAGCTAGGTGGAGCAGTGGATCGAGTGCTGACTTCGGAATCAGGAGGCCCTGAGTTCAAATCTGGCTTCAGAATCTTACTACCTGTTTGACCCTGGAAAAGTCACTTAACCCCTTTTGCCTCAGTCTTCTCATCTGTATGGCAAACTACTACAGTATCTTTGACAAGAAAACCCCAAATGTGGGTCACAGAGAGTCAGGTACAACTGAAACAACTAAACAGCACAGATGGTGTGGACGTTATGAGGCAAGAGCAGAGAAATCCTTTCTTTCCTCTCTGCACTGGTTTGTCTCTAAAGGGCCATCATGGATTCCAGAGCACTTCCTATTGCTTAGATATGCAAAGTCCTTCAAAGATATGTACAATAAGTTTGCTCCCTTTTTATTTACTGAAGGGATCACCAGGCATTAATACCTTGTTAATACATTAACAATTCAGTACCTCTATTATGATATCAACTGAGCTGGAGATGAAGAGGAGGGAGGCCAATTCCCTTATGCGACCTTAAACCTGTGTTTCCACAGAGATGTATCTTTCGAAATTTTGGCTATGTTTCTTTTCATTCTTGTTTTGTTTTTAATCTATCACAAATGTGGATTTATACTCCAAACTACCTTGAAAATTATTTTAATCATAAAATCCATAAGTTTAGGTGTGAGGGTAGGCTATACTCCTTTGTTTCTGAAGTCTCTTCTCACTCTAAATCCTAAAATCCTGAAACTTACACTTATTCAACATAATTTCAAGAAAAATATAATGGGATCATAAATTTAGAGCTGTGATCATACCATTAGGTCATATAGTTTGATTTCCTCATTTTACTGAAGGTCAGAGAGATGAAACGACTTACCCAAAGTATCAAACAACAAATCTAGGATTTGAATCCATGGCCTTTGACTTTCGATCCAATGCTTTTTCCACTGCCCCATGCTATCTTTCTACTGTTTATTTTTTTTTTCTGCTTGATGCAGATATGTAAGAAGCTTTTAGTCTTCCTTTTTGCACTGGTAGTGTAAAATAAGAGCTAAAGTTATTTTAGATACTAGAGTTAAATCAACACAGCAATGTATTGGCCTGATGATTGCTTTTACCTTGGAAATGATAGATAATTTCATGCTCAGAAAATACTTCTGTAACTGAACTCTCAAAATCACACTGAGCTTGTTCTTTGAAAATGTAGCAATAGGCATTGGGCAAAAGAATACATTCTCTCCTAAATATATCCTATGTGTGCATGCTTCTACCCATATACATGTATTAGCCACCCCATCTCCTATTTAAAATAAATTTAATTTTCTCCATAGGTCAGGACATGATGTACTATTGTACTCTGATACTTGCCAACTTGTCAACTAATCAACATATGAAAACTGAAGTATGTTTTGTTTTCAAAATATATACATAGATAAAGATACATCTAGCTCTGGAACCTGAGCACCCAGCCAAATGGACTAACCTCATATTTAACTGCAATCACCATGGGCCTGCAAGATACAAATATCTAGTAATCATATAGTACTTTAAAGTTTGCCAAGTGCTTTGCATATATCACATTCAGTCCTTACAATAATACTGAAAGGTAGGTGTTATTATTTTCTCCATTTTATAGATAAAGAAACTAAGGAATAGAGAGATTGTGACTTTCTCAGGGTCATACAGTTAGTAAATTTCTGAGGCATCAAAGTTCATCAAGTTCAAACTCTCTATCCACTGAACCACAGAATGACTTAATGGCCAGATCTCAAAGTTTTCTACTACTCTGCTGATATATGTATCCTAAATATAAATATATCTGCTGATATATAATCCTAAATTATCTGATAT
The DNA here is from genome assembly GCF_019393635.1 of Dromiciops gliroides. Lineage (NCBI taxonomy): Eukaryota > Metazoa > Chordata > Mammalia > Microbiotheria > Microbiotheriidae > Dromiciops > Dromiciops gliroides. The sequence continues at coordinate 174,603,245 of NC_057864.1, read as the reverse complement.
CAGAAAGTTAAAAGGAATGATAGGGGCAGCTAGGTGGCACAGTGGATAGAGCACCGGCCCTGGATTCAGGAGGACCTGAGTTCAAATCCGGCCTCAGACACTTAAACACTTACTAGCTGTGTGACCCTGGGCAAGTCACTTAACCCAATTGACTCACACACACACACACACACACACACACACAAAAAGCAAATGACACCTCTTGACAAATATGACTCCTGGGTCCTTATAAATTGCAGGTGTTTTTCTTTTATAACGTGACTGAGAGGAACAAATGATACCTCACTGAGTGATAATAAAGGGTGATATCTGATACGCAACATTGGATGTGTCAAGTGTAATTCAAAAAGGCTTTGCAATGATTGGAATGATGCCACCTGCTGGAGACTTACTGTAGAAAAGCTGAGCCATGAGGTGAAGGTCTCTGGGGGCAAGAACATGCATCTTTTCCTTGGCATCAGGAAGTGACATTTGCTTGTGGGAGGAAGATGGGTGAGCCTGCCGCTCTGACTCGGGCTCTTTGCCTGTGGACTCTGGTGGAGAGCGGAGCTAGAAATGCACTCTCCCTTTAATAGATAGATGAATGTAAGCCTTTCTCTCTCTCTTTACCAAATTCTTATTTTCCTTAATAAATGCTTAAAAGCCTAACTCTTGCTAAAGCTTATAATTTATTGGCGACCACTCATTAGATATTTTAGATAGTTTATCTAGAATTTTAGCCCTTAACACCTTACTTACAGAAAAAGTCTATGAAGTAACTAAGATACAAGAGATGAATTAAAAGGCTCTCGGTTGGAGTAGAAGCAAGATGGCTGAGTATAGGCAGGGACTCAGCTAAACTCTCCTAATGTTCCATTCCAAACAACTTTAAAATAATGCCTCAAATCAAATTTTGAAGCAGCAGAGGCAACAAGAGTTTGGAATAAGACCTTTTTCCCCCTTAAGACAACTTAGGAAATTAGCAGGAAAGGTCTGTGACACTGGGACAGGAGTCAGCCCAGAGCATAGCAGCAGTGCCAATTGTGGATTGTAGAGATTACAACAGTAACAAGTGGCATCAGAAGCAGTAGCTTCAGGAACTCTCAGCCTGGAGTTTATAAAGGGCATGGGGGGTGGGGTGTAAAACAACTGGTCAGAAAAAAAGATTACAAGCAACCCTTTGTTGGCATTAGATGCAGCTGAAAATGATTGGGAAATTTATTACTCATACACACTTCTGGGTCTCAGTTCCAGGGTAGAAAGGAGAACTAGCACTTGTGGCCTCAGGAGAGCAGGGCTCCTGGTCATACTTTCAGAGCCAAGTAGAGTGCTAGCACTTGTAGCTGCAGGGGAACAGATACCTTTAGTGGGTAAATACCAGAGCTAAGATCAGGAAAGAGGTGACTACACCTCTCCAAAGATCACACCACCTTGGAAATGCCAAAAAGTTTCAGACCCTAAGAACTTCTGAAAACAGCAGCATGAAAATGGTTGAAGTTTGGGAGAATAACTCCCCATACTCAGGTGAGAAGTGCCCAACTTTAACATAAAATTCAAAGTCATGAAAAACAAGTAAAAAAAAAACTTGATCATAAAAAACTACCATAGTAGCAAAGAAGACCAAGCCATATTCAGAAGACAATAACAAGAAATGGCTACAAGCAAAGCCTCAAAGAAAAAAAATAATAAATAAATCAAAAGCCAAGAAAATTCCCAGAAGAGTTAAAGAAAGAAATAAGAGTGGTAAGTGAAAACTTCTGGGGGGAGGGGCTGTATAAGATTGATACAAGAAAATTATGAAAAGAATTAACATCTTGGCAAAAGAGGCACAAAAATAATGAAGAAAAAATACCATAAAATTGGCTAATGGTAAAAGAGGCATACAAAAAAAAAATCACTGAACAAAAGAATTCCTTAAAAAGCAGAATTGGCCAAATGGAAAAAGATCTATAAAAGCTTATTAAAGGAAATAATTTCTTAAAAATTAGAATTGGATAAGTGGAAGTTAATGACTATATGAGACATCAAGAAATAACAAAACAAAGTCAACAATAAAAATAACAGAAAATATGAAATATCTAATTGGAAAAATAACCAACTTAAACAATAGATTAAGGAGAGATAATTTAAGAAATATTGAACTACCTGAAAGACAACACCAAAAAAATATTGCCTAGATAACATATTTCAAGAAATTATAAAGGAAAACTGCCCTAATTCATCAGATCCTGAGGATAAAATGGAAATTGAAATAAATCAATTGCCTCATTAAAGAGATACCAATATCATTTTTCTCCTATTAAAGAGGTATAGAAGTTTTGAATGTCAAGTTTTCTATTCATCTTTGATCTTTTCATCAGAAATGCTTGAAATCCTTTATCTACTTAAATGCCCATTTTTCCTTTGAGGAATTATACTAAGTTTTTCTGGGTAGGTTATTTTTGGTTGTAATATTAACTCCTTTGCTTTCCAAAAGCATCATGTTCCAAGTTCTCTACTCCTTTTGTATGAAAGCTGCTAAATCTTATGTGATCCTGACCATGGATCCGTGATATTTGAATTATTTCTTTCTGGTTGCTTACAATACTTTTCCTTGGCCTCAGAAGTCTGGAATTTGTTAAAATATACTATAGACAATGTAAAATCAAAATTTTATAGCAAATTTCTCTGATAAGTACTTCATTTATCTAATATATAGAGAACTGAGTCAAAATTATATTTGAAAAATGATCCATTTCCAATTTTGATAAATGGTCCAAGTATATGGACAGATAGTTTACAGAGGAATAAATCAAGGTTATCTATAGTCATGTGAAAAAATGTTCTAAATCACTACTGATTGCAGAAACAATTTAAAAAGTTAAACAAATCTGAGGTACAACCTCCAACTTATCAGAAATGACAAATGCGGAGGGGAATGAGGGAACATAGCTACACTAACAAACTATTGGTGGAATAGTGAACTGGTCCAACTCTTCTGGAAAATAATTTGGAACTATTCCTAAAGGCCAAAAAACTATGCATACCCTTTCATCCAGCAATATTACTCTTGAGTCTATACCCAAAAGAGATCAAAGGAAAAGATAAAGGACCTAAATATGCAAAAAATATTTAAAGCAACATTTTTGTAGCAGCAAAGACTTAGAAAATGAGGAGATGCTCATCCATTGAGGAATGATTGAAGAAGTTACAGTATATGATTGTGATAGATAACTATTGTGCTATAAGAAATGAAGATAGGAATGGTTTCAGAAAAAATCATGACAAGCTGTACGAACTGATGCAAAGTGAAGTAAGAAGAACCAGGAGATAGTTGTGTACAGAGACCACAATTTTGTAATGCTGATCAACTGTGAAAGACATAGATACTCTGATCAATACAATGATCATCCAAGATGATTCAAAAGACTTATAATGGAAAAAATGTTACCTCTTTCCCAAGAGAATTGATGAACTCTGAGTGCAACTTAAAATATGATTTTTTTCACTTTATTTTTTGTGAAATGGCTAATATGGAAAATATTTTGCATGATTTCACACATATAACTGTGGCGGAGCTTTCCTACAGTAAGTCTCCAGCAGGTGGCATCAGGTCAGGAACCAAAAAGGACCCAATGCTTCCTCTGAAACTGGGAACATCCCCCATCCACATGCACACACAGCTCCAAGCTAATTGGCCGGTAGCCTTGATTGACAGTACCCACGAGCAAACGTCACTTCCTGAAGCCAAGGACCTGACTGCATGGCTTGCCCTCAGAAGCCTTCTCCTCATGGTGGAGCTTTCCTACAGTAAATCTCCAGCAGGTGGCGTCATTCCAATCATTACAACTGATGTTATCTTTCTATGCCTTCACATTAGGTGGTGGAGGCAAGGGAGGAAGAAAATTTGGAACTAAAATTTAAAAAATAATAGAATCTTAAACATAAATAAATAATACAATTTTAAAAGCTCTCAGTAGGTGATATCCATGGGATTGCAGTCAATAATATATTGACAAAGAAGACTTGAACAATTGAATGAGTCATGCAGATTTCTTTCTGGAAATGGACGGGCTTTTGATGACAAAGAACTAGGTCACTGCCATCACAAATTACAGAAGAGTTTTGCTTTAAGACCCTGGATGTAATAATCAATGTAGATAATGCAAAGAATTAAACTCAGTAGGATGTCACTGAAGGCTATGAAAAATGTAACACCTGTCAAATCTAAGAAGACATGGTCCACTGGCTAGAATTTTGTGTCAGACATCTTTTGTAGACCTACTGACAAGAAATCCCCATACTATAAATAATGACCTCAAAATATTCTGAAGAATTCAATGAAGAAACTGCACTAAAATGAAAAAAAAATTATCACAGACTAAACAATTGCCCACAATTCACAATTTAATGTTAGTCTACACAAAATTAAGAAAAACATTTTAGTAGATGTTAGTTCACAAAATACTCATGATCTCCAAGTTACATGGGATGATGTTGTCAAAGTACAGAGACATGATTAACGAGATCAAAATCATAGTTTTGGAATAAGATGAAGTACACATGATGCATCCTGTCTTGTTTGTTTGGGTTTTTTTTAGTGAGGTTATGTTAAAGATGATTTCATTGAGACTGTAGCTAATGTACTCATATCATAATGTTTTTATGCAACTACAAAGAGCAATTATTTTATCCACCTATAAAACAGCCTTTTGGAGAAGGAAATGGCATACCACTCCAGTATCTTTGCCAAGAACACTTCACATGTGGTCATGAAGAGTTGGACATAACGACAATGACTGAAAAACCACCATCAAACAGCCTGTATATAATTCAATATAAAAGAATAATGGTACAGCAACTTATCTCAGAAGTGAGTTTTTTGGCCAAACCCCAACAAAAAGGTGAGAAGAATTATCCTAATTCTTAATTATATCACACTTTTAAGGTCCTCAAAGTAATTTATATATATATTATCTCATTTAATCCTTATAACAACCGCAGGAAATATATACTACTATTATCTCCCTTTTATGGGCTAGGAAATCAAAACTCAGATAAGTTAAGTGGCATCTTCAGAGTGACACAACTGGTAAATGTGTGAGGAGAATTTGAACCCAAGTCTTCCTGATTCCAATTCCAATACTCTTTCCACTTACCACATTGCCAGCTGTTTCAACTCACCTACTGTAAGACATTTTACATTTATTAAGGCAGAGACTAAATGTTGATTGTTTAATAGTCACACCCACTCCATGATCCCTAAACTAGTATTAATTTCCCATGTCTGTAAAACCATTGTTCTTCACTTACATCATTTGAACTTGTCTCTTGTGGAAGTAACAAAGGATACAGACATCCCTATTCATAGGATGCTTTCTCCTTTCTCTTCACTGCTTAGCAGATTCCCAGATATCAATTGGCAGAGCACAGGAGGAATCTTCAGGACTTCCCTCTAGATAACAACAGGATGTCCGAGGGACCAGCAAGAGTCTAGCAAGCCAATACAGGGAGCTAAAAACCATTCTCTCACCCTTCTTAATCCACCCATTCTCTAGATTCAAAAGGCTGACCTAGCAACAATTTTAACGGGCTCTTGAAACCCACTCCTCTGATACAAATCAGTTATATCACCCTTTGTAACCCTGACCTCTTTCAGCTTCAGTTTATTCATTTGTACAATGTAGAAAATAATAGCATCTACCTCAGAAGGTCGTTGTGAGGATGAGATGACAAGTATGCAAAGTGCTTTGTAAGCCTGGATGCATTATAGAAATGTTAACCTCCTCTGCTCCCCACTCCTCCAAACAAAGGCAATGGAGATTTCCAGGGTGACTATACTTCAGTGAAAATCTCTGTTTCAAGGAAGCATAGCTCAGGGTTGGATGGATCAGCACTGGGGAGCTCATTTATGTTGACTCTGCTTTCTGCACTCTATGAATCAATTAAGCAAACTGACTACCCTGTGCTTGACTGTTAGGATATTCTTCCATGGCACAACCAAGGTCCTTTATCCTTGCCAGGCAGAGGTCTAAAGCTATTGTTCTTGGTTTGCTCTATATGTATATTATTGTATGCATTGCATGAAGGTCCCTTAACATAGCTGCCAATATTGCATAGTAGTCATCCTTAAATTTACTATAGATGCACCCTAATGTTGCTTCCAATATTGAATAGCTTTTGTTATTTGTTTGTATGTTTCATTGATTCCCTCTGTAAAGGTGAAAGCTACAGATGCTGGTTAACTCTCCCTAGGTTACTATTTAAAGTTGTATTTTTATCTCTTGCTTTCCTATCTGGTTTGAATACACATTGATTTTTAAGTGAATTCATCACAGCTTCTTGCGATTCCTCTAGTTGGCTGTACGTGGTGCTTAGTATATAGCTTTATTGATTTTTCAACCAAACATTTTAACTTCACTATGTGAATATATTGAGCAGTAGGCATGGGAACATATGTTTCTATTATTTCCTTAACACTAACAGTAGGCTATGGAAAATGAGCACAAACATGAGTTTCTCCACTTGTAATTTATATGGTGCCTCAGATCCTCAATGGCTGGAAGTAGAAACATACACATCAATGCCAAATCTCCCATTAGGTTGAAAGATGAGAAGCAGGGAAATGACTACTGACATGGAGGCACTGGGTTACAGAGTATTCTCTTCTCAAGGTAAACTCTACCCCTTGGTACACTCAAAGCTGGAGTTCCCATAAAAACACATGAGTGAACTACACATAAGGTTTTCAGCAAGGCACTTCTGGGAATATCAGTGCCAAAATATCACACTAGGATGTTGCTGGCAGTATAGCAAGAAGCAGTTCCCATGCATCTCCCAAGAAGAAAAAGGATCAGTCTTAAAGAGATTGTTTTCAATATTCTTTTTTTCTCCATCCCTACCTTCTGTTGCAGATATCATGACTCTAAGTATCATCTTCTTTCCAAGACTGGACATATAGCACTCCCTAAAGTGTGGTGATTTTAATACTTGCTTTGCCTGCCAATTCATAGATTCTCTGTTTTAAAGATCCTGTGAAATCTGGGTGCTTATATTCTGCACATATATCAGCCTTATGAATTTTGCAGATTATACCGTTGAAGCTTTCATTAGTTTTAAAAGCCAGCAATTCACTGAGCTCCCTACAGTGTTCAAAGGGAATTCAGTGTAGGCAAAATATCTGATGAGTGACTTCATTTCCAAATAAGTTAGTTATTTGAATATGGCAGGCTATACTTGTATTGGTGCCATCCATATACATATAACCTTTACTAGGATATAGCAAATGAGGATGCCTGCCACAGGCATGGGAAGGCAAATTGAAAGCTCCTTTAAGTCAGAGATGGTTTAATTTTGGTCTTTTTATCCCCAGTGCCTAGTATCATGTGCTATGTTTGGATATGGATATCTAGATTTGGGATTACTTCAGTGCAGGAGACTAACTCCCAGTGAGGAAATTCCCTTTACCAATTTAACTCAGCATATGATCTACACGTTTAGATTGAGAGAGTTCCCAGAGGCAATGAGAACTTAAATGACTCCTTCAGCATCTTAAAATAATGATGATGATGAGAAGGATGAAGAAGAAAAAAGATATTACTACTTATCTAACTTTAAGGTAGGCAAAGCACTTTACTTATGTTATTTCATTTGATCCTCAGAACCATGTGAGGTAGGTGCTATTATTATACCCATTTTATAGATGAGGAAACTGAGGCTGAGAGAGGTTAAGTGATGGACCTTGGGTCACATGGTGAGTAAGTATCAGAGGTAAGACTGAAACTCTGATCCTCGTTTCTCTAAGACTGGCTAGCACTCTATCCATTATACCATGTTTTCTCTCTGCAAGCCCTGAATAAATGCTGATCCATTGAAACAATGCTTCAACTTGATATGGACAATCAGCTCATAGAACTCTTTTGTTTCATCATATACTTGTATGTATGTGTGTGTATGATTTTTTTCCTTCATTTTATTGCCTCCAAGATCCTAAAATCCTATCATTCTAAGCTCTTCACAACCTCAACTCTATTTTTCCAGTCTTCTTATACCTTTCCCCTACCCCAACCCACGCCCTGTAATCTAAAATCCAGCGACACTGGATTTTTGTCTGTTCCTCTCCTATACCACTCCATTTACCAAATACAAGTATTTTCAATGGCTGTTCTTCCTAGGTCTGAAACTCTCTCACTCCTCATCTCCATCTTCTGGCTTTCCACATTTCCTCTAAGTTTCAACAAAACCTTTTGCCAAAAACCTTTTCTAGTTATCCTTAATCTTAATTCCTTTCCTCTGAGGTCATTTCCAATTTATCTTGTTTATAATTTGTACACAGTTTACATACATTACACTGTGAGCTCCTTTAAAGCTAGAATTATTTTTTATCTTTTTGTGTCCCCAGCAATGAAGACAGTGTATAACACATAGTAGAAGCTTAATAAATGTTCGCTGACTGACCTTTCATGGTTGCCCTTGATTGAATTCAACAAGCATTTAGTAGGCATTTATTGTGTATAGGGCATTGTGCTGTTTTTAGAGAGAAAAAGACAAAAAGATTTCAGTCTTTGCTCTCAAGGAGCTTACATTTTGTAGATGTTCATTTTGATATAATTTTACAAAGAGAAAAATGTAGTGGGGGAGAGGAAGGGACATGAGAGTGTATGAGGATAGTATGAATTAATTTGACTCTACAGCCACTAGAGATGGCCCTGAAATAGGCTGAGAAGAATGTTCCCATTTTTCAATTTCTTGGTATCAACACAGAATAGGATTATTTGACAATTCCATAACTTTTATTACTGTCATACATTGCTCAGTTTCTCTCCATAATTAAGACTTTACTTGCTAACAGACTGCATGGTATAAGCTCACACCTGACATTTTTATGAACTGACTAGAGGGGAAATGTGCTTGGCAAATACAAAGATGAATTTTCCCCTCCTTCTTACTGCGATAGTACTGAATTGTTAGTGAAGAGAGCTTCATACAATAGCCCTTGATTTGCAAGTTGCAAAAAACCAAAACAAAACACCTAAGTCTCAAGTTGCTATATTAGGAGAATTAGTGTTGGAAATCAACAACTAGCATTCTCTACCTTTTCCTCCCTACATAATAAAGGAAACAATTTTTTTTCCTGGAGTTGTTTCTGTTTTCTGAAAATGCTAATTTCTTTTAAAAAGTTATAGGATATGGGTGAAAGTTTTTTTTTTAATATAATCACAATACAGAAAAGAAGAGCTATAACAAAGTGAGGGGGGAAGGATGGTTCACTGTGGGAAATTTTTGATTAGAACAAATGTTTATCCACCCCCAAAGAAGGAACTGATAAAAAGAACACTTGTGGATTGTACATATATAACCTGGTTGCGATCTTGTGGAGTGGGGAGGAAAGGGAAGGAGGGAGGGAGGGAAGGAGGGAGGGAGGAAGGAAAATTTGGAACTCTAAAATAAAGCAGATGATAAATAAAATAAAGGAAAGAAAAAAACCAAAAAAAAAAATAGAGCAAAGGTTTAAGTGAGGAACCTAGGTTGCCTCAGACACTTATTAGTTGTATGACCCTGTGCAAATCATTTAACCTCTCCTTCACTTTCCTCATCCGTGAAATGGGCATAATAATATTACTTGCCACTCAGTGTTTTTGTGAAGATTAAATGGAATAATATTTGTAAAGAGTTTTGCATACCTTAAAGAACTATAGAAATGCTAGCTTTTATCTAGTATGACTGTTCTTGTTTGTCCTTCTTTCTCGAAGGGGACCACGGCAAATGTCATAACTTGCAATGAATTGGATTTAAGTGAGGTAGGGCTATGCAATGTCACCAGTTTCATTTCTCCTCTAGAGTCATCTGGGTCCAGTGCAAGATATATATTATCAGGACAACTGGAGATGGTCTCAGCTGTTTGAGGCAATTGGGCTTAAGCCCAGGGTCACACAGCTAGTAAGAGTCGTATGTAAGGCTGAATTTGAACTCATGTCCTCCTGACTCCAGGACCAGTGCTTTATCTACTATACCACTTAGCTACATATTTAGTATGATAATGTTTGATGAAGAATTGTTGACTGTAGTTGTGGTTTTATCATCTGTGCTACATCCCTAACATTTCTGGTGCTGCTATTGCTCATTGTCACCACCTTGCAACAGGAAACTCTTTGTAAACAGCAGAAATTTGACATCACTACATGTACCAGATCATTGTGCTTTGAAACTCAGTCCTTTTGAATGTGGGAGGAAAGGTCTGTGATTTTGGTTTCTTTTTTCCTGATTTGTGACTCTCTCTGGGAGGAGATATGTGTGTGTGTGTGTGTGTGTGTGTGTATATCTATCTATATATCTATATCTAAACACATTCACAATACACATATGTATGTATATGTGTATGCATATATACATGTATGTGTCAATTTTTATGAATGTGTATGTATATGCATATATTTATGTAAGTATGTATATATATATACATGCATATATGTGTATGTGCATATGTATTTATTTGTATGTATATGTTTGAGTAAATCTGTATATATTCTGTGTATGGTATTCTGTATCTTTTCCTTTAGTTTTTAATTTTAAAAATTACTAAAATAAAATTTATTTATGCATATGCTTATAATAATTATCAATTCATAATTATAGATATATTTATATAAATATGTATACATTATATTTAATTGCATTGAATTATATTTTAAGTTTTTGGGGGGATTTTTTTTTTGGTGAGGCAATTGGGGTTAAGTGACTTGCCCAGGGTCACACAGCTAGTAAGTGTTAAGTGTCTGTCTGAGGCTGGATTTGAACTCAGGTCCTCCTGACTCCAGGGCCAGTGCTATATCCACTGTGCCACCTAGCTGCCCCTATATTTTAAGTTTTTAAAAGCTTTTCTTTATATTTTCTCTATTTCTATGTTTATCTCTAATCCTCCCAGTATTGCTTATATCAGGGGAATTGTGCAGTAAAATCCTTTAGAATTTTTTCAACATAATAACATCCCTTAGAAGTTCTTTGGTAACTTGCCAGGGGGAGTCAAAGTTCAAATTGTACCTCTCTAGATGTAGTTTCCTATTAGCTTTTGTATTGACATGACTTCCTGGTCACTCATGCACATAGTTATGGCACCCTTCATACTTGGCAGATGTCCTGAGAACATAGGACTATATCTTACCCTCCTAACTAGATGGTTTCTTATTTGGAGCTAATTGGGCCCATGTCTACCTGAGCTAAGTGCTTGGAGTAACCTTGTTGAATATCCTTTCTATGCTATGACTAAGTGAACTTCCTTTTGTTAACTGAATGAAATACAAGTACCTCATTTGATACCATGATTGAACCTGAACTAAGAGAGTTCTGGCTGGAGTCAGTCCTGCCCTTAACAGCTTGGGGAAAAAACAAAACAAAACAAAAACCAGATCCACTATAAATATTTGTTAAATTGACAACTCAAGAAATGGGCAAAGCCGGTGTTAAATCTTTGAGGGAATGGTCCAGGGTTTAATTTATTAATTTATAGCTAACAATAGTGACAGAGATAGGACTCAACCTGTGATTCCATTGGTAGAGGGAATTAATTCCCTGACAAGTAAACTCCCTTTATCAAAGCAACAGAGTAATGAAAACCTAGAGGGAAGAGAGTATCTAGAAAGTGATTGATAAAGCCAAATTTATATATGTATGTATGTATATGTATGTGTGTATATATATATGTATATATATGTGTGTGTGTGTGTGTGTGTATGGAGAGAGAGAGAGAGACGCGTCCTGAGAGAAGAACATCAGATTGTGCAGCTAAGCAATAGATGGCAACTTTGGAAAAAGCGATTTCCGTTGAGTGATAAAGTCAGAATCGAAATTATAAAGTAATAAGAATTTAGAGAGAAGACAGTAGAAGAAATATATGTAGAGAGATTTTTTTTTTCTAAGAGTTTGACTGAGAAAAGGAGGTAGGATCTAGGGCAGGAATTTTGGGAGGTCTATTTTAAGATGCTGAAAGTTGGGCATATTTGAATTCAGTAGGGAAAGAATAGTAGTGGTGGAATATTGGGCATAACATATTAAGGGGGGCAAAATTCTAGAAAAGATGGGAGGGACTGAGATCAGGAATATATAATGAGGTTAAGCTTATTAACTTATTGTTAGAGATTGAGGGAAAGGAAGAGAAAAAGAGGCATGATGTCAAGGGGCTTTGAGATGAATAGAAGAGAAGAGGGATCTTCCTTCAAATGGTTTCTATCTTTTTAATAAAGAGACAAGATCCTCAGCTGAATGGGAGGGTGAAGGCTTAGGGGCTGGGGTGTACAAGACTTGAAGAGCAAAGAGATTTGAAATCTAAATGTGGGTTCTAATCTGCTCTCCCCCACCCCACCCCAATCATGGGGGGAACCTGTCTAAAATCACTGATAAATTCAACAAGAGTTTGGCTTTTAAAGATTTATTGAAAATATATATTATGTTAGTGAAGAGAGAGGGATTGAGAACAGATTCCTTATAGCATGGAAATAGCTCAGATCTAATTTGGTATAGCCATAGAGAAAGAAACCAATTTCCTTTCATAGCAGCCCATGTGAAATATCTCACCACCAAGCCGGTGACTGAACCACTAAGAGGGTCCCCCCTTATTCTCCTTCTGCCACCACCAAGCTAGTTCCGGATGAAAAGAGGACCTCTCTTTTTCTCTCTCTGCCACCACGCATCGGTTCCTGAACTAAAGTGTGTTAGGGCATCAATTAGGAAGGCCTAAAAAAAATTGCCTTATTTCAATGAGGCCTGAGTAGAAATTGAATAACATTAATTTATAGTGCATCTAGTCAGCACCATTGTGAGATTTCTAGTTATTTTGGTAGTACATGAATAGGAATGAAAGAGACAGATGGCAGGAGTAATCCAGAGGTGAGATTTAGCAATGGCATGAGCAGAGAAAGGACAAGGAGGCAAGAGATTAAATAGTAGGCAACAATTTATTGTTGAATTGGTCAAGGTTGTCCCATGATTGTTTGGTAATATCTTATATGGTGTTTCATCTATGCCATACAATTGTTTATTGATAATAGGCTGATATTATTACTGATAATAGTAAATACTAATGCCTGCCATGGATTTTAAGTGTCTGAAACTAAATTTGAACTCTTCTCTTTTATGATACAGGTATGACTGAATGGTTGTTTAGATCATTGCAGATATAGAGATAGAAAAGATGTCAGAGACTATATTGTTCAATTTCTCTATTTTCCAGAGATGAAACTGAGGTTCAGGGAGGTTGAAAGACTTGTCCAATATAGTGACATTATTTGAATCCAGATTCTCTGCCTCTGGAACCAAAGCTCTTTTCCCATAACATGCTGCCTTGCTTCTAAATAACAATCCTGATGCTCATTCTGATGAGTCATCTCTATTGAGATGTCTATACTTTAATGTGTCTAATAATCATTCTTCATCCAGTAGGGGAATACTTGGGCAGAATTCTTTTGAGGGATTGTGGATCTGATTTAGAAGGCTTTAGAATGGCTTTAAAATGTTCTAAGGGTGGCTTGGTGGCTCAGTGGATAGAGTGCCATGCCTGGAGTCAGGAAGACTCATCTTCCTAAGTTCAAATCCAGTCTCAGACACTTATTAGCTATGTAACCCTGATCAAGTCATTGAAAGCTGTTTGCCTCAGTTTCCTTTTCTATAAAGTGAGATGGAAGAAATAATACATCATTCCCATATTTTGCCAAAAAAGGGGGGGCCAGGTCATGAAGAGTCAGACATGGCTTAAAAATGACTGAACAACAACAACAGAATATTCAAGGGTTTGACATCATCCAGTGCTTTGCCATCCACAAAGCTGAGCATCAGGAGGACCTTACCATCTATAAGGAATCCCTATTCCATTAGGATTTTGCCTTTAGGGAAAAGTAAAGCTCCTTTAATAAACCTTTAATTTAATTAAATCATCCTTTAAGTAAGGCAGCTAGATAGTGTATTAGATATTGGACAGGGAATGAGGAAGCCCTGAGTTTGACTCCTATCTCAGTCATTCACTTAGGACCCTAGGCAAATCTCTGTACCTCATCTTTATAGTTTACATACCTATAAAATGAAAAGGTTGCACTCAGTGGCCTCTAAGACCTCTTCTAAATCTATATAATATATGATCATTTGTTCCTATGACTCCAATCATTTCCCAAAAAGAAAGGCTAATCTTTTAAATACACACTTATTAATTATGTGATTTTGGGCAAGTCCCTTAACTTCTGTTTGCCTCAGTTTCTCCATCTATGAAAATAGGGATAATAATAACAGTTACTTCCACAATTGTTGTGAGGATAAAATGAGATTCTGTTCACAAAATGTTTTGTAAACACTAAAGATCTATTTATATATGTTTATAGCTATATATGTGCACATATTAATGGAGAAAGAGAGAGAGAGAGAGAGTTATATACTCACTATTCAACTGCTTGGTGTCATGACCAGAGAGCCAGGCTTGAAGTAAGGAAGAACTGGATTCAAGGTCAGCCAATTACACATATTTACACATATTGTCTTTGTAACTCTGGACAATTCACTTCTCAATGCTACAGGCAACTCTATTATTATAAGCTGCACATTTTTAAGACCATAGCTCTCTGTATCTAAAGGGAGAATTTCCTTATTGGTCATTCTCTATATTAGTGAAATTGTGATTCTAATAAAAATAATAAACAAGCCAAAAATAAAATTCCCCCAAAGAAACAAAAATGAAACAACTTGGTAGGGCAAAAAGTCACATGATACAACAGTCTTCAAGGAATCTGTATATGACACAAAGAGAAATTGAGAAATGCATGGTAGGGGTAATCAAGCTGCAATGTCTAGTAAGTAAGAAATCCTGAACAAGAACTGGAAAATATCATGTGTAGTATGTATTAGTAATGATGCCAACTTAGGCATTATCATTATAAATACAGAAGCAAGACAGTCCCTAGCCTCAAGGAGTTTACATTTTCAAAAAGGAACACAGAACATATGGGGAAATCATGGCCAGGGAAGGCTCTTATGGCCTGGGACGTAACAGAGAGAGTAGAACAAAAAGGTAATTCAGTAATATATCCATTGCAGAAGCAACTGGATCAATTTAATTATTGGGAGAATTCACTCAGCATAAATTGTACCTCTTCTAAAAAGCTTTTCCTGTCACCTCTCTCACCCCCACCCATACTGCTAGTGTTTTCCTGAGATTACTGTCAATTTACTCTTTATAAATCCAGTTTGTATATAGTTGCTTTCAGTTTGTCTCATCCATTATATGGCATACTCATTATATGCAAATTCCTAAGGGCTCTGGTTTTGCCTTTCTTTGTATCCCTAGCACTTAGCACAGTATTGGTGCACAGAAAGTGCTAAATAAATTCTTCTTGACTTGTATAGAAGTTTGTTGCAGGGCAGAAATTGCCTAGGATAAATGTAAGGGCACATGGTCCCAGGAAGTACAGAACTGAGTGCCTTAGATCCCTCCATGCTAATGTCTATTGGACCAGTTTCTAAGCTGGAGCAGCAGCAACAGAGATAGAGTAGAAAATGATTGGGGTGAAGATGAACTACTATACTACAAAGTATATATACACATACATACACAGACACACTTATGTGTGTCTGTATGTCTATATGTACATATACACATATGTGTGTACAGCTATTGTGTATAATGTAGTAATTATACATGTGCCCTCTGCTGTTCAGAACAAAGAATAGAAGCTGATTACCTATCTATAGGTCTAGGGATCACACCATGGGGGGGCAGGGATCATGGTATAAATAGGGGTCTAACATGGAGTTACAATAAGGTCATGCAATTCAGGATTGATGGATCATTGAGGAATGACTAATCATTACTATAAGAAATGGTTTGTGGAGGTTGATGGACTCTTCTTGTCCCAATGAAATCAGGAGAAAAAGGGTTTTAATTTTTCTATGTCAGATTGGATTTGCCATAGAAAAATGGATTTTATCATGTCAGATCACCGGAAACTGAGTCTTGGGACTGAGGATGCTAAATGGGGCCGCTACTTTAGAGCTGGCAGAACTAGATTGTGGAGTTACTAATCACAACCTTTGTATTTTTCAATCAGTACCTCCCATCATATAAGGGGGAGACTTTTGGGGGCAATCATTTCTATTATCTTATATTATTAACTTGAACATTAATTGACTGGTGTATTAGGCTAAAATAGTACTAATGCAAATAGATACTGTCTACAACTTTTTCTTTACAGGACCTGAAATAGAATCGTATTATTATCCATATTGTGCCTGTGTGTTTTTATGCATTTTGTTTTGTTTTTCACTTCCTTTCCATAGATGAAATTTCAAAATTCTCCCATTCTGCAACTTTTCTGCCTCCTTATTCATTTGTCCATTACTTTCCACTCTCACTGAAATGACCTTTGTTTGAGTTTTTATTTCTCTCAGCTGAAAAACTAACATAGCTTCTTAATTGGTATTGCTATTCTTATAATTAACTGTTATTGTTATTATCCTCTCTTACTCTTTCTCAACAGCCTCATCAATCCCCTTACCTCCTTTTTAAGTGCCCTTTCAACTCCAGTTCTCAGATCATGATCAATAGAGTTCTTCCATTGTTCTTAGCTTTTACCAACTGTGAGTCAATCTAATTCTTTTTGGCTCCACTTGACTAACTATGCTGTCTTTCCTACCAAAATGACTAGCCTCCCTCTGTGTTTTATATCTTCCATCAGAATGCAAGCTCCTTGAGGTGAAGAACTGTCTTGCTTTTCTGTTTGTATCCTCAAATGTTACTTAATTTTGCACATCTATTATACAGGTTTAGTGTGTTTTCCCCCCTCCCCCAGTTTTGAGGAATGGGAGGGAAATGGTGGTAGCTAAGAATGGGATCACTGAAACAAAAAATGAAAAAAAGAGAGACATTGAAGTGTTTCTATTAATGTAAAGAAAAGAACCGAAGATTCTCCAAAAGAAATCATAAACAGGATAGCTTTTAAAGTTATATGTAGATTTATAATATATTATAAAAGTAAAATAAGCCATAGATAAAAGTGACTTACAAATTCAGGTTCAATCTTCTTTTAGAGTTCTTTACCATATATGGAAGTATTCATTTTATTTGGTGTTTGCTGAAGAAAGAAAAGAAAACTGTCTGTGTATATATATACTGAGACACATATATCATCACTATTTATTTGGAACTCGGTATATAATAAATACTTAATAAGTTATTTTTCATTCTTTTATCAAAGTAATATTATTCCTAATTATATGGCAGCACAAATTTAGAAGCCACTAAAGACTTGGGCTTATGACTTGCCTCTTACACAGTCTGGGTACATGTATTGGGGCAAGCCATTTAATATTTTAACAATTCAGGAAATTCTCTAAGACTATAAGTTACAGAGATAATACAGATCTACACTGGTAGGAAGGTTATCCTCCTCTGGGAATACTGTGTTCCAAGGAAATCACAGGCCCAAGCCCTTTCCCTATCCCAAATATTCTTAATATACTCTTTTGATCATGTCCCACTCTAAAAGTTTTGAATTGTATTTAAATATTCTTCATTGTATTTCCAGGTAAAAGTGAATTTCTCCTTTTTTGGAATATTCCTGCTATTTTGTTTTACCTTGCATTTAATCATTATCACATGCACTATAGCTATTTATCTATGACATCTTTTTATCCTTTTGCACCAGTGTGAACATCACTACAGTTGAAATAACTAAAAGAATATTAAAAAGCATTAACTTTTTTTTCTGTGTACTGAAACATTTGTGAAAAAAATATGCCTGTACAAAGACTCAGGAGCTGAAATTTAGTAGCCTATTTAATCAGGGAGATTTGGAAACAATGGCCAGAAAGCAGAACCAAGGAATCAAGGCACATAACCAACTACAGACAAGCTAAGGAATTAGGCTCAGGCAAAAGCCAGTGGCTGACTATATATCCAGCATTTTCTTGTTTGTTCACCAATCTTATATGCCAACTTTTATTTCTATATGTAATTTAAGGTTCACAGAGCTCTTTTCTTAAAATTATCCTGTTAGTCATATATTATAATTATACTCAGATATATGTGTGTAGATAGATACATATGGATTTGTATCTACATACAAGTGCATATACAAATCTATAAACACAGGTATAGTGGTATATATGTACATTCTCAAGTACATACACACACACATATATATATGGCATATACATATATTTCGTACACTATATGTACACATACGCACCTATGCATTTTGTAAGTACCTAGAGATGCATATACAGGCATACATGTACACATACAATAGTCACTTGCAATATAGGCATTGCATTTATGCATGTGATCCACATATACACACATGCACACACATGTACATTGTGTTGTATTATAATGAAGCACCTGGCTTTCACCTCTTCTGCTATGGAGTATAAGCTTTGATGCTATTTTTTGTGAAATAAAAATTTATTAGTATAGGGGAAGCTAGGTGGTACAGTGGATAGAGCACTGGTCCTGGAGTCAGGAGTATCTGAGTTCAAATACGGCCTCAGACACTTAACACTTACTAGCTGTGTGACCCTGGGCAAGTCACTTAACCCCAATTGCCTCACTAAAAAAAACAAAAAACAAAACAAAAAATTTATTAGTATAGTGGTAGAGAGAAGTAAATCTGTATATCTTCTCTTTGAATTTTGTCTGTCCTCCCTCCATTAACTGAATGTTTCTCTTGCCTGTCCTGATATTTGCTTCATAGAAATCGTATATATACTTTTTTAATGCCTGTTTTATCCCTGAGGTAGTATATAAAATCTTTAAGGGCAGGGACGATTTGTTTTTGTTGATTTTACCAGTGTCTTGCATAGTAACTGGTACATAAGACACCCTTAACAAATTCATATTTTTTAATTGATTGCAAATTGCCCTGGCAAAAGACTCTACAATTCCTATAGTATACAATCAATCTACTTAAAGGATGATTTTTATTTTTAAATGACTAAATTTAGAATTGTCTTTAAAAAAACATTTAAAATCTGATTGGATTTTCCTGCTAGACTGTAGTAATTTTGGTCCAGATGTTTAGCATCCTTAAACCATCTTTTTCTTATGATTTATGCTGACACTTCAGACAACTAAGGGGGAGAGGAACGCTGCACTCAATTTCACATTCAACTGTGAAAACTTCTGGTTAAGATGCCAAAATAAAAGGCATAGAAGGGCCAAATTCTCCCATATATGCCCTAGTAATTATAGAAAAGTTTCCCAGATAGAGCTATGAGTAAGAAAATTGAAAAGAAATTAAAACAAAGTCCTCTGTCCAATGAAGAACTTCACAGGAAGGCAACCAGGGGATTGACAATGTTGGGGAGAATAATCAGACCTGGGAAGCTACCCCAAAGAATACCATAGCACCACCTTGGAGCTACATGATGGAGGAGTCCACCTTCTTCTCCCCTTCTTGAAAGCAGCTTAAGATATCCTTTGTTTCCTATTGGCCATAATGGTACTTTTAATTTACTGCTCAACTAAATTTCACTACTTGGCCCTTTCCTTCCTGCTGGCCTCCAGAAGAAACTGTTAGTTCTGTAATAGGTCAATTTTCACTTTCCTCTTTTGGCCTGGCCCTATATGAAAATGTATTCTTAAGGGCCATAAAGGGGCAGCTAGGTGGTGCAGTGGATAAAGTACTGGTCCTGGATTCAGGAGGACCTGAGTTCAAATCTGGCCTCAGGCACTTGACACTTACTAGCTGTGTAAAGCTGGACAAGTCACTTAACCCTCATTGCCCAGGGGAAGGGGGTAGGTGGGGGGTGGGGGTGGGGAAGAGCCATAAGGCACTGTGAGACCTTGAAAGCAAGCTAGCAACCACCACACTCCACCCTTATTCCTGGGCAATTGAATAGCAAAGTATTAAAGTACTAGGGTAGTTACAATGGCAAAAAGGGGTAACCATAAATTAACTGAGAAGAAAAGAGAAACCACCTGAGATAACAGAAGAGATTTGGCCTGCTTTGGGCTTCAGTGATGGTGAAAGTAACCAATAAGCAACGCTATTGCAAATTTTCTGAGAAGGCTTGAATAATAGATTCCTATTGAATGATTCTTTATTGCTTAACATTCCCTTTTCTGTGCATGGAATTAAAAAAAACTGTTCTATACTGAATTTATTATTTTTGGGGGGAGCAGGGTAATGAGGGCTAAGTGACTTGCCCAGGGTCACACAGCTAGTAAGTGTCAAGTGTCTGAGGTCAGATTTGAACTCAGGTCTTCCTGAATCCAGGGCCAGTGCTTTATCCACTGTGCCACCTAGCTGCCCCTGGATTCATTTTTTGTATTCTGGGTATTCTTTAGATTTTCTACCTGTTCCCTTCCACCTAAGATGTGGAGGATACCTTAGATTAAAGTCAAAAATAGAACTGTTTCTTAGAAATTTGAGATGGGAACAGAATTAAAGCACTGAAGAAACTAATTTCTCATTGTAGGAACTCCAGAGCACTGAAGCCAGGACAAAACTTTGAGGTAAGGTAAGGACAAGACAGTGTCAAAGGCTTCCAGCATCAATCCAGGGGTGCCTGGGTAGCTACTATACTAGACAATTCTGACAACTGTGTAAAGGGAAATGATTTTGGTACTCTTGGGAATTCTGATCCATGAACAGACAAATCCAAATACCAGAAGACTAATGACAAAGCATGCTCCCCATCTCTAAACAGAGAGTGGTGTGGTAAAAATTATTTGTGGTAAAGATTAATATTGCCATTTTTAGCTGACTCATTTGGGAGGGGCCACACCTGGCCCACCCCAAGGTTACGTATGCTACTGAGGTCAAAAGAAGAACTCTTCATAGTCAGCTTTTGAATGCTCCCTGAAGGGTGGTGGAGGGTTCTTCCAGAACGCTAGGCATCTTTCAGAACTCGGTCTCTCTGTCTGGTGACTCCCCTTGTTGTAGCACAAGTTCTGTCTGTCTCAGGCGACTGCTGTTATGATGCAACTATAGACTGTCCAGGTTTTGGTGAGTTAATTGCAGAAAACCCTAAATTCCTTTGAACTAGCTTAATTGGAAACGGTCTGAGGATTGAATAGGTTA
The DNA here is from genome assembly GCF_019393635.1 of Dromiciops gliroides. NCBI lineage: Eukaryota > Metazoa > Chordata > Mammalia > Microbiotheria > Microbiotheriidae > Dromiciops > Dromiciops gliroides. The sequence goes on along the minus strand of NC_057864.1, from coordinate 174,582,231 downwards.
AGTTTAGAGTTGAGTATTTATCTGTATTTCTATTTTCCTATTTCCTTAACTTTGATTTTTATTAGTTTCACCTTTGTTGTTTAATTAATTCCCAAGTAATAAAATCTGATCCTTTTGTGAACTAATACTTAGAGGCTCCTTTCTTATTGGCCTGGGAGAAATATCTAAAAAGGGCAGTTCAGAGGGGAGGGTGAACCTAAAAGGTCCCTCATATTTCCGGGACCCCAATATTAAGGCGAGTCACCCAAATAATGCTCCGTATATCAAATTTTGTCCCTCACAGTGGATAGAGTAGAGCTACAAAATGAGAAATACACTTTCAGACATAGGCAATGTGTGCTGTTGTTTTGCTTGACTATAATTATTTTTTTCAAAGAAGGGCTTTTATTTTTATCTAGGCTGAAAGTTGTGAGAAGAGCAGTTGAGGATAGGAGCAATGCCAAAAAGAAGATAAAAAAGGTTCATCAATGAACCATTAAAAATACAGAGCAAATAGCAGAAGGGAGGTCAGAAGGGCACGGTCAAGTAGGGCAATAATATAACTACCTTATTAAAGTATATATGATATTAAATTATAATATATAAATATGAAATTAAATATATAAAATTATATATAACACTTAAAGGTACATATTCATATGTATGTTCATATGCATATATATACACACACACACACACATATATATGAGCTTAACAATTTCATAGGAAGTCCTCTTCTGTTCTTTACAATGTTCATTTCCCTTCAAGAATAATAATAAAAAACTTAAAATAAAAAATATGCAAATTTTCATATTTTCATCTCTTCTATAGTGTGCTAACAGCAATCTTCCACACAACACATGTAAAACAGAAATCAAAGAGTTAATTCTATAGCTCAATTCAACATATGCTTCTTGAGTGACAGTCCTTAGACGGTGTCACCTGTCCAATCTTCTAGAAAAAGTAAGCCTGCCAAAGTGACTTAAGGACTCAGATGATTACATCACATTTCATTCCAGGCTCTCTTTGAATTCATATAATTATCTCTCTAATGGCTGGAGATATTTGTCATTTGATTTCATAATATTTAAATGTCAATTTGATATTACTTCTTATGCCTTGAAGGCATTGTAAATCAGGCTTACACACAATATGAATCCTAAATGTTAGAAAAATATGATTACAGGAAGCTTCTGAAATATTTACCAAGTTGATTTTTTTTAGCACTCTGACAGAAGAATCTGTTCTTACCATTTGGCTCTAAAATTATTACAACTTCATCTGCTTGGAAACCATGTTTTAATCATCCTTTTATTGTCTATATCTTTCTCTTACAGGGGTACAGTAAGAAAAAGATCTTAAGATAGCTTTGCTTTACTTGAGAAAAGTGAAAGCATGTTTAAGAAGTTACTTGTTCAGATTACATCTGCCTTAAATTGGATATTATTATCACTGAGTTCTATCAGTTGCAGTTCATCTTGTAAACCGAGGCTGCTTTTAAGATGATCTGTTACTATATTGGAAGTTAGAGAGTTAGGGAAGGAAAAAAAAATCTCCCAGAGGCATCAATCCTTTACTGAATGTCCTTGGGCAAATAATTTAACTTTTTTCATGCCTGGCTTTTTTCACTTATATAGCTGGAATAACTACACTGTCCTTTTCTCAGCTAAGAAGTCTCAATGAAAGAATTCCTTAAATTTTAGAATCTGCCTTGGGTCAGAATATCAAAGGTGAAGCTAATTATTAAGTTCTGTTCCTAATAAATTACTTAATTACTCATAGGATTTAAAGATATTCTTTGTGTTTCTTTTCTTTCTAAAACTCCAAGAGTTATAATTCATTTTAATTATTTTTTTTTTTGGAAATAGGGACTCTTCCCCCTGGAAATATTGTGCATCTTGGATAATAAAACATGGTTTATAGGGATTCACACGGGGTCTGTGGGTTAGCCCCTTGAGGTAGTGATATTTCATTGATTTTCGACATAGATCATTTACTTGGGGATAGATGTGGATCTTTTTTTTTTCCTTCTCTCCAGACCTTGAATAGTACTCTGTTTGCATTTCTTTCACTCATTTACCTAAAAGGCTTATTTTGCACTATTATTATGTGGACTGTTCTCTAATCTCCTCCACTGCTCTGTTTGTTCTATGAGAACAGACACCATGTCTTATCCATCCATGTTTCTCCATTAGTGAGTAGAAAGAAGCTTATTTTACAAGTATGAGTTAAACAAATGGACTAGTTTTGTGATTTCATGGGTACAGGGACCTCCCCAGTGAACAAACTCCCTCTACCTATAGAGACCAGTAATTTAGAGAGTTGCCTCAAGCATTGAAGGGTTATATGTCACACATCTGAGATAGAACTTGAATGAAAATATTCTTGATTCTTAATAAGCTCTTTATCTACCATGCTACTGCCTAAATATGTATCATATTTGAATACCCAAGCAGATATGGATTGGAACAAATAAACCTGAGGTGGATGAGAAAACAGGGGGTGGTAGCTAGTGTGGGCATGACCTCTAAAATGACTATACTAAATGCTAGAACTTCCCTTCTTAACAGGGGAGCAGAATAATGGAGTTATAAGGATTCATGACACTCAGAGCTACTTGACATACCAGTGATCCTTTGCAAAATGAACTCTAGGTGAACTTGGAGATGGCTGCATAGTCCAGACCAGCCCTGATCAGCTCAAAGTGGCATTGAGCAGCAGCTAAAGACTCGGGACTTTCCAAACACCTTACTTCCTGACTCATCCTATCTCCAGATGTCTTCTCCCTTAATCTCACCGCCCACACACACACCTCTAAAAGCCTCATGAAACTATATTATCTTACCCTTTTTTCCTCTCCCCTTTGAGCAGCTGAATAACTCTCTCTACTTCTCTGTTCCCTTGTAGGATGTTCTCTCCCCTACAAGCCTTTTCCCAGTCTATTCATTTGATTGGAGTATCGGACACTGTTTCATATCCCTTAATGGGCCTGGGGGTCATGTGTTAACATTACGAAGGACTTAATTTTCTCCAGGGCACACAAGAATAGAAAGGAGTGACATAGTTAGCCATATTTACTATAGCAATCCCATATTCAGCTGTCCTGTAAATAGCAAAAGGTGTTGCCACTTTCTTTAAGCCCCAAGGAAGGAAAGAATCCTGGCATCAATGGCCATTCTTATAGATGAAGTCTGGGCAGCAAGAAATCTTCCATCTTCATCTGCCATCCTGGGTTGAGGATAGGACTTCATTTAACTATGGCATTTTGCAACTAAACTGCTAAACCTAAAATGGGGCTGCTGGGCAGAATCAAAACGGTGCTCATGATGAAAATGATGGCATATTTATCTAAAAGCACTGAGTATTTTTTTTTTTTTGCTTTGCATACTCTTCTTGGTTGATGAGGTAATAAGGGATGAAGGAAGTTAATATGTCCTCCAATGTATGTTATTATTTTTTCAAGTACACAACCATCATCTCAATTATGAGCATACAAAAAGTCCCATTTGTATTGGCAAGAAAGAAACCCTCGCTAACTACATTCTTAATTCTGTTTTTCATAATATGGCTGTTCAGTCATTTCAATAGTGTCTGACTCTTTGTGAACCCAATTGGGGTTTTCTTTGTAAAGAAACAGGAGTAATTTGTCATTTCCTTCTTCAGCTGATTTAACAGATGAGGAAACTGAGGCAAACAAGGTTAAGTGACTTACCCTTTCAGCTAGTAAGTGTCTGAAGCCAGATTTGAACTGACTCTTCCTGAATCCAGGCCCAACACTCTATTCACTGGGAACCAGAAGAAGCTGATGAGGTTTACATAAGGCAGGACACAAACCTATTTTGTGTGTTGTTGCTACTGTAGCTCTTTAGGACATATGGGAAACCTGTCACTAGCACCTGGAATCTAAACTTGACTCATACATAAGTGAATGGTGAATAAGAAAATCAAAATAAGGAATAGGACTCAGGAGAAAGAACAGAAGTTTTAGCTTGGGCATGTCAAATTTATATGATATTAGGAAATACACTTGCATATGTCCTAAAGTAAATTTAAGGTAGGATTTTGAAACTTGGGACCAAAATCAGAATGGGAAAAATATAATCCAGCATCATTTAGATAGTAATAATGGTTGAAGTCATAAATGAAATGCTTGTGGAGTGAATGTAGAGAGAAGAGGACCATGGAGAGAATCTTGGGAAAGAAGACCATAAAGGGTCTATAAAGAAAAAAATAGCTACTTTAAAAAAATGTGAGGAAGAAAATGAGGAAGGGAGTGAATATATGTGTATGTATGCATGTGTGTACATGTGTACATGTGTAAATGTATGTATGTACATGTTTGTATGTAGCTAGGTGTTACAGTGGATAGAGTGTCAGACCTGGAGTCAAGAAGATTTGTCTAGGTGAGTTCAAATCTAGCCTCAAACACTTACTAGCTATGTGACCCAGGGCAAGTCACTTAACCCTGTTTGCCTCAGTTTCCTCATATGTGAAATGAGCTGGAGAAGAAAATGGCAAACCACCCCAATATCTTTTCCATTTTTAAAAATTATTTTATATTGAACTAAGTAGCTATATAATATGGATTTTTTTGTAATGTAAATATATAGGACTGGACTTTGAAATTTCCTGTTTGTAGGGGTGGCAAAACCATATAGATTTGTCTGATTTAAATACGTTTACATATTATTAAATATAAATTTAAATATATACTTAATATATTGTTCAATATACATATATATGCCTATAATACTATCTTATTTAATATATTATGGTCATATACACATGTATATATATGTATTAATCATATATTAGATATTTGCATGTGTTTATGTATGTATATTTGTACACACATATACATTAGTTAAATCTATATAGCTCTGCTATCACTACACAGCTAAGAAATTTCAAAGTTTAGTACTATAGAGTTATATTACATTATTCACATATATTACATTATTCACCTACCTAGTTTATTTAATAGAAAAGAAAATGGAAAAGATAGAGACAAGGATTCCTCAATAGGGCCAAAGGCTGACCATATTTATGACTCTCTTCATGGAAGGGAGATAATGCCATTGGTTGTATGTGCCAAGGCTTGGCCTCTGGTCCGTGACTGAAACATAAGGACAATGGAGAAACTTGAGGGAATGTCCATGGTTGGACATGAACTTTCCTGCAGCCACTGAGGTTTTCGGGTATCTAGGATTCATCATTTGGTCTAGACTCATTTTTTACCCCCTGCTGGTCCTAGTTTAACTATTCTGGCCACCAGTTTGATCTCAGTTCTCTTGCTTAAATTCTTACAGTAAATTGTAGCTACAATAGTAGACAATAACCATGATATACATGGTCCTGCCTGAAGTACTCAGTTTTGTGGGCATAGTAGCAAAAGTCACCAATGAAGGAACATCTCTGTGTCTCCCTGTCTCTATATCTCTTTCTGAATGTCTATGTGTTGTCCATGTGTCTGTCTGTCTATCTTTCCCTCCTCTCTCTCCTACTGTCATAAGACAAATTGCTGAAAGTCTCTTTTAAGACAAAAGAAGTGAAAATGGGGAGTTCTCAGAACTTGCCAGCCCATGTGCATGTTTTGCAACCAGGGTCCCCTGAATACATTTGTATATTTTCCCTTAAAGGGAACTTTTGGTGTCAGGAAGAAGAGTGATTTTTAGAACCTGCATTACCATTTGCTTTCTTTAAATTGTAATTATCACCGACACTAAAACAGAAGGGAAATATGGGCAAGGAATTGAACGAGTGATTTCTGGAAGGAGGAAACTCCCAGGTGTGAAGACGTCCTTTACTACTTCTGGTCAGCACCTCCTCCGCAACTTAGACATTTGCCAAGAGCATAAAGAAGTTGAATGACACCCTGGGTCAAAGAGCCAATATGTTTTAGAGATAGTACTTTCTGGCCTTTAGAACAGCTCTCTTAGGGACAGTTAGGTGGCGCAGTGGATAAAACACTGGCCCTGGATTCAGGAGGACCTGAGTTCAAATGCAGCTTTAGACACTTGACGCTTACTAGCTGTATGACCCTGGGCAAGTCACATAACCCTTACTGCCCCGAAAAAGAAAAGAAAAGAAAAAAGGACAGGTCTCTGTCCACTCAGGGACTCTGCCTTTCATTTAAGGAAAAACATGGTCATCACCACCACCATCATCATCATTAATAGCAGTACCAGTATCTTCACCATCATCAGAGACATAAGAAGATTCATATTCATCAATTACATATTTTTGAAACACTAGAATTAGGTTTTTCCTCTCCTTTATCTTTCATATTCAATTGTCAATTTTTTGTTTATTCTACTTTTATGGTATTTCTCAAATTTCTCACCTCTTCTCTCTTCCCCCAGTAGTATACTGTTCTGATTACCATTCTCCTGGATTACTATACTACTCTTATAACATGTCTTCTTGCCTCCACTTTGGTCTTCCACCATTAAAGAGTTGTAAGAATAATCTTCCTTAGAGGAAGATCTGATGGTGTCACTCCTGTCCCCAAATCCTTCAATGATTCCTTATTACCTATGAATGGAGTTCAAACCATTAAGCCATTTATTTCAGTCTCACCATATTCTGTTGCCACCATACTAGTTTTATCTTATACTGTACCTAGGTTACAGTCCTGTAAAAGAAGACTACTTGACATCCCCATATATACCCTGTATATTTCATCTTTGTCCATACTTCTTCCTATGGCTGAAATTCCCTTCACATGTACCCTCTACACTATCTTTTGTTTTTAAGCTCTACTCAAATGTCACCTTGTCCAAAAAATCACAGATTTTCCTAGTAAATAATCATCCTACCATCATTAGAGCTTAATTAACATTTTGCATTTATTCATATATAAGGAGAGATAGGGGGACTGGCCAGTGGGAGTCTAGTGGGAGTCTCCTCTTTCAAGCATGCTCAGTATTCATCCTACTACCTGGATGTTTTGTGAGTCTGCTTCCAGGTATGCATGATAGAGGGCTTTTGTCTCCACAATGTAGCACATGCAGATTATTCTGTAATTGTTTCCTGTTGTTTCACCCTTTGACAAAATGGGACTTTTATGCACATTCATTTCTGGCTCAGCAGATAGGAAAAGAATGTTGTTTGGCTTTAAGTAATCAGATAAGAATCAGTCATATAACACTTATGCTTGTTTCAAAGTATAGATTGAGATTCTACATTGTACAAATCCAGAAGCATCTATGTGACCCACCAAACATCCACATGCACATGCAGCATGTGGATATTCAGTGTTTGGCAGAATACTTCACATGTTCAAATGTTGGGATTCTAGTTGGCCAGGACCCCATCCATTTGTAGATTATTTTTTCAAAGTTTAATTATTCATATATATGTCATACCTCCTATTTGACCATGGGCTGAATGACAGCAGAAAGAATACTTCTTGTATTTCCTTTCCTGGTCCCTTATGGGAAGGGAGGGGAAAAAAAGAAGAAGAAAAAAAGAAATTTACATGATGATTTTGTGTATATTTGAAAGGAATAGCAAGTTGTGCTTAGATTTGCAGTTTCATGTACAATAATCTTTTTAGTGTACTATGTTATGGAAACTCTTGTTTTATTTCATAAATGTATATTAATGTAAAATTAATAAAAGGGAAAAATGTTTTCTTTCCTGTAGCACCTCCCAAATTGTAGGTGCCTTCCCATTGGACTTTGATGACTCTCAAAGAAAGAGAATAAGGCTGACAATTTTGTGCAACTCTGATGCACTTAAATCCAATTCACCCATGAGTCAAGACATCACCCTACAATGTCACTAGTTCTCTCTCTTTCTCTCTCTCTTTTTGTTTTGTTTTGTGGGGCAATGAGGGTTAAGTGACTTTCCCAGAGTCACAAAGCTAGTAAGTGTCAAGTATCTGAGGCTGGATTTGAACTCAGGTCCTCCTGAATTGAGGGCCAGTGCTTTATCCACCTAGCTGTCCCATCACTAGTACTCTTAAAAAATAAAAGACAAACAGTAACATCCAAATGGTTCTGTACATAGTGGGTCCTTGAAATTAAAATTACATTTTCATTGAAAAGAAAAATGGAAGCTTCCCAGATGGGGAATGGGAAGTTCAGAAGAGTTGATTCACTATTATCAGGGTTAAGAGAACAATAATGGCTCAATTTGTCAAAAGTGGTAAGTAATCAAAGTGTCATTATATTAAACTTAAAATTCCAATATCTGATTTTCTCTTGTGCCAGATTTACCTTTCTAATTATACTTGTCATTAAAAATGATTAAAATTGGTTTGCATCCCATGAGCATACACTGGCTCAGTAATGCAGGTCAATGGCCAAAAGCATGCTGAATGTCTGAGAAAAGTGATTGAGAAGTAACATCTGACCATGAGATGCATAATCTACATCCTGGTCTTCAAGGATTATGCTTAATTTTCACTAAAAAGTTAGAAGCTTTTTTTCTTTCTTTTCAATCCTGTTTCTATATTCTTAACACATCCCTGCTTTCTCTCATCCCCACCTAGGGGAGCAAGACTCCATCACTATTCAAAGAGTATAAAATAAAGGAATATGAGGGAAGAAGAGGAACTTATTGGCTCTTGCCATTACTGCAGAGAGTGGCAGAATCCTCTGTATCAATCACAGCTATTAGGGAGTCAGGAGGATATCCATATGAGTGACATGAGTGGATGGCTTTAGGCATGAGAACATCCCAGTGGCTACTGGCTGTCAGTGAAGATTGTTAAATTGTGAAAGCTAGACATGTTTATACTAATCTCCCCCCAAGTTTCAATACAGCTTTTACCAAGAAACTAACTTCATCAATGTCACTGCCTTTGGAAAGAGTTGCTCACTTGAAATTAATGGAGCTTTGGATGCTGACGTTGGGTTGTGGGCAAACTATGCTGACCACTAATGTTTTAGATTACAAAAATCTAGTACTAGGGAATGAGAGGGAAGAGAGAAGGACTGCAAAAGAGATCAATCTGAAAAGTAAGGGGCAGAGAGAGAGGAGTTTTCTTGGATCTATGTCCAACACTGGGATCTTATTGTCCACATTTTTCTCTTATATTTAGGCAATATTTTTATTCTTTTCTTATCTATGTCAATAAGAAGGAGGTGTAGATAAGCATAATTTTTTTTTTCTGTAACAATTTTTTCCAAAGTAGCACTCTTAATTATTACTAATTTCAGCTGTTAGTAGACAGACTGCCATAGTCAATAGAGTTCTTGATCAAGAGTCAGGAATACCTGTACTCATATCTAGCTTCTGTTACTTAACCTCTTTGAGTTTTGGACAACTCCCTAGGACTTATTTATGAAATCACTGATGAGTTATAATCTATGCTTGGTGGAATAAGTTCCTTACACTGAGGAAATCACTGTTCTGGTATTTTTTGCATTCACCATTTATTTGTTTATGTGACATTCTGGAATTACAATGAAAATGTAATGATAAGCTCCTTTTCTTTTATCTGAGCATAAGCTCATAATCTTTAGAGCTAGAAGGGCCTTTAGAGACCATCTAGTTCAACTTCCTGATTATAGAGAAGGATCAGAGGCTCAAAGTAGTGAAATGACTTCCTCTAGGCTATACAGATAGAAAAAAAACGCATGGATAGAATATGTATCTACAGTCTTTCTGCTTCCAGGTCTAACACTACGTATTGTGCAACTTAGCTGTCTACTAAGTGTCAAAGGAATGATTTGAACCTGAGTTTCTTGAATACAAAACCATTACTCTTTGCACTCTGTGATGCTGCCTTTCAAAAGATCATAATCAAAGAGTGTGGATTCAAATTTTTTGGAGGAGGGGAGGATTCAACAGTTTTGTCTTAATTTACAGCACATATATTTCATTTGGAAATATTCTCCTATATGGATGACAAGCTACCTTCCCATATCTGTAATAAACAAGGCTTGAGCAGGGAAAAAAAAAAGGAATGCCATGTTTCAGGTAGCTTTTTAGTTTACAAAGTGTTTTTCTTACTGATAATTTTGCAGAGGATGGAGTAAACAAGGGTGGGGAGGAACCAGGGCTCTAAAAATGATCTCCAAAGTAAACATAGATGAATCTACATCCATTTTCATTAAGAAGATTTAGGCATAGTAGAAAAGAGGAAATGTATCTGCCTGCTGGGGAGGGCATGTCCATAGCTTGTGATAATGAACCAGAGTGTATGTGCTTCAGAAGAGAATGAACACACTCCTTAAAACTTCATAGAGCTGTCAAGCTGGTCAGAAATCATTTGCTAAAACTCAGCATGAGCCTTTTCTTGATTTCCTTTTTATTGTTTCGATCACCTACGGATTTGGCATAACCAAATTATGATGATTCACTGTAGGGCTGCAGAGAGGTTTGTAATGTATATGGAAAAATCTTAATAATGTTTGGAGCTCGAGGTTTGTGAGAAATCATAGAAAATTGCCTCAGAGACCATGTGAAATGTGAGTCTCATTTGGAAAGCCTTGAGGGGGAGAGAATGCTCCTGATAAAAGCTACTGAAATACAGTATTTAGAGTGACAGGTCATCATGGAAGTTAGAAAGTGCATTTTAGCTTATCCAGGTAAGCAACATTTACTCAATTCTTGGGACCAGTTAGTAAGCAATGCACATAGTACATTTTGCTTCTCAGTGTTTTCATTATTTGTCTAGGGGACCAGGAAGATATATTCTCTTGAAGCAGAGGGGTATTAAGCACTCATAAAAAGAAACCAAGTTATGCACCATCTCTGCTAGATGAAGCTCAACATTAATTTATAACAAGAAAGGAAGCTAACAACAGGGTTATATGATTTTTGTGTGAATGAGAAACTAGCCACATCAAGATATCAATCTATCAATATATATTCTGCATGATCAAGGCAAGTCCTTTGGAGGGTAAAGTTTCTGTCTCTCCACCATGAGGAAGGTTTCTTTTTAGATTGAATGTCAAAATGGATTGCCACAATCAAAAAGGACACCTCCATCTCAGACAATCCAATCCAATAGCTATTTAAGTATACCTATACCAGAGGTAACAGGAGTGAATTTAATTTTCTATTAAAAGGTATTGACAGTATATATCACAAGGTACTCAGTCATCATTAGAATATGTCCTGACTCTGATTCCCTTTAGTATATATATTCAAGAAAGTTTGATGATTCTTAGAGTACAAATTATAGAGAGGTATGACATCAGGCCTGAGAACAGGTCTTTGAAATGATTTATGTTCTGTAATCCCAATTAAATGCTACTGACTTCTTCCAGACCCACTAGAGCCAATTTATTTCAAATCAGTTAGCATTTATTGATATAGTGATTGGACTTGACCTGGAAGAAGAGAAGAGAAAATAGACCACCTTTCTTTGCAGAAGTGGGAGATTATGGGTGTGGAACATTGCATATAATCTCAGATTCTATTAATGCATTGGTTGTGTGCAAAGTTAGCACACATGTGCAGAGTCAGTCTGAATGACCCCAGGTTTAAGTCTTGCCTGGACTGTGGATACTTGTAAAGCCAGCCTGAAGGGCATGGTGGTCTAGAAATATCCTGGTCATGCACACTTAGACTTGGGGGACTAGCAGAAGCAGCACAAAACCAACCCAGGCCCTGATACTGTACCAATAAACATTCTTTTGTCTTTATATGCAAATTGTTTACTCTTGTCAATAAAAGCAAGGCAGTTTGAAATTCATCGTGGTCACACCCAACTGCTTATTGCCTTAAATTGCTGATACATTACCTTTACCTTTCTTTCCTTGAGTTAGCCTCACTGACCAAGGAAAGGCACAAACCAAGATTTATTTTTTTTTTGCCAGTTAGTACACCATTGGTTAGGCTCTGTGCATGTGGTTCTCTCAGTCTCTGCATGTCCTTTTCTGACTCTGTGTCTCTGAGTCTGTCTTCCTGATGTCTCTTTTACTCACTTCTTTCCTTCTTATGTTCTCTTCCTTTCTCCCTTTCCCTCTCCCTGTGTTTCTCCATCTCCCCTTATCTCCCACCTCTCACTCCTCTCCTTTCTTTTCCTCTTCCCTTTATCCACCATCATCATCATCAACTGGCATTTATATGACATGTAAAGTTTTGCAAAGTGCTCTTTATCATTACATCATCTGAATTTCATAACACCCCTGAAATTAAGTATTTGAAGGACTGTCATGTATAGGAGAAAATAATTTTGTTCTTGGACTGACAATACAGAACCAAAAGCAATAGGAAGAATTTGAAGAAAGGCAAATTTAGTCAAGAAGCATTATTAAGTGCTTCCTATGTGTCTGGCCCTATTCATAGAAGATGAAAAGTACTCTGAGAGGGAAGGCACTAGGAGCTAGAGACCCAGCATAGAATACTGAAGAAGGTAAGAGTAGATCTGAATATTTTGTGGTGGTTGTTTTTTGCATCATCTTTATTCCAAAATGTGTCTATTCCCTTCCTAGAGTACCTTCCTTTCTTTGTTTGTTTGTTTGTTTTCTTGCAGGGCAATGAGGGTTAAGGCCCAGAGTCACACACCTAGTAAGTGTCAAGTGTCTGAGGCTGGATTTTAAATCAGGTCCTCCTGAATCCAGAGTCAGTGCTTCATCCACTGGGCCACCTAGCTGCCCCCAAATCCCTTACTTTCTAACAGGGATCTTAAAAAGAAACAAGGACTTAAAATAGCTTTGCAAAAGACCAATCAATATATCATCAGTTGTATTTGACAGTATTAGCCATATTTCACATCACTGTCATCTACCTTTGCAAATAAGCTAGTTACATTTCCAATTCTTTTCTCACTCTCTTTTTAATTTCTAGAACTTTAAATGAACATTCTCTTTGAAGCTATGACTATTTCATCCTTCTTATTTTCTTTTTAAAAAGTGTATATTAAATTATAAAATTTATATTTTGCAATCTTCCTGCTTGTCTATACTTCCTTCTGAATTTACTTAGGTTTTCTTTTATGAATGTTTAAATAAACCTTTTCAATCAAATTATCCCCCCACCCCCACCCCATCCCTCAGGGGGGAAATAATAAATCCTTCAAAGACTTTTGCCTTGGGGCAGCTAGGTATGGCAAGGGATAAAGCACCGGCCCTGGATTCAGGAGGACCTGAGTTCAAATCCAACCCCATGACACTTGACACTTACTAGTTGTGTGACCCTGGGAAAGTCATTTAACCTGCATTGTCCAGGCACCCACCCCACCTCCAAAAAAAAAAAAAAGACCTTTGCCTTGAATGCTTGACCAAATTCCTGCATTGTCCATAGAAAAAGAATACATTTTATTTTTCACCAAATATATCACCTTTCCTTTAGGAGGTGCATAGTATTCTTCATTTTGGTCCCCTGAACTCACGGTTGGTCACTGCATTGAGAAGCATTCTTAAATGTTTCAAAGGTTTTTATTTTTATACAATTGTTAGAGTATAACCTCTTCTATTAGATCTGCTTCCAACATTAGTTCACAAAATCTTTACAGGCTTCTTTGAAACCTATCCATTTTATCATTTTGAAGAGAAAAGTAGTCTACTGTTGCATTCCCATGCCATTTTTTGTCAAGCCATTCATCTATTCATGGAGATGGAAAGAAAAAAATAAATAAAAGGTCAACAATATCAACAAAACTAATGAAAAAAATGTGAAGGAATATGGGGCTAAGGGTACCAGTTCTCAAACTATATTACAATCAAAATGATTGTCAAAAAACTTTGGACAGCTTAATCAGCAGAAGAAATTAAGGATACACATGAAAATAAAAATTTAGCAAACAAAAAGATCCCAGTAAGAGCTAAACTTAACAAACCTAAAACAACAAAAAGAACAACAAAACTTGGCAGAAATTATGCTTATAGCAACACCTCATGCCATTATACCAAGATAAGTTCCAAATAGATATATAACTTTGATATAGGTCACATCATTAGAAAAATTGAAGGAAAAGGAAAAAAAATACATTTTGAATGCATGGATAAGGGACAACTTCATGAAGAGAAAAGGGATAGAAATGATGACAGAAGATAAAATGGACAAATTTAATTACATACATAACACAATATTTCCCAATGAAAAGTATATCAGGAAACTGGCATATGTACAAAGTGTATCATTATGCTCTACTGATATAAAGTTACCAAATGGGAGAGGCTAGAAGGCCTGCAGCTGGGAGTGTCATGATAATGTAGTGATGGATAGAATGCTGGACAGAATCAGGAAAACAACATCAAAACATAACCAAAATAGATTAGTCCAAATCAGACCCTTCTTTGCTATGTGATCCTGAATAAGACACTTCACCAATGTCTTCCCCAGTTTCTTCATCTGTAAAATTTAGATAATAGCACTTACCTCCTAGGTTTTTTTTGTGAATGTTTGTAAATTACTTTGCAAGTGTTAAAGTACTCAAATTTTAATTGTTATTATATATAATGGAAGTGCTTTGAAAGTAGTTGGAAAATCTAAGTCATTCTGGTTGTGGTTTGTTAACTACCTTATGTATGTCATCCTCTTTATTGACTGCATAAAAAGAACTGGAGGTACCTTCAGAATGACTAGCCACCAGGGCTTCATCACTTTCTGTTTGAGTTTTTGATACTGGCTGATCTGTTTGACTCTACTTTGGTGTCGGCTGAGTCACCACAATACTTTAAGGCAAGAGACTTTGGGCCTTCTACTTTCAGAGGCCATTGTAGCCTCATGAAAAGGAGCCTTGGTTCTCTGATTGCCTTAGCCATATGTTCTGTTACATTAAATAGAGGACATTAATCTGGAGCCTTAGACCTTATGAGTTTCAAAAATTTGGGAGAGCAAGCTTCTAAGAATCCTGGAGTCATAGTCCATGATGGTTTGTTGTCAATTTATTTGTTAAATTCATTCATTCGTTTGTTTCTTTGCATCCACCTTACCTTCAATACTGCAAAGAATGACGGCTGATCTTAAAATTTCAGGACCTAGACTACCAGTAGCTGATGAAGGGACTCATTGGATAGTCATTTCACATCTGGATGTGAACTTGTTAGTATTGATGCTATATAGAAATTCAATTAAGTTTTAGCTTTCTCTTCTCAGGGACCAAGGTAGGATAGCTAATATCTTGCCCCCACGTTGGGGGGAAGTATACTTTTGTTATTGTTTTGTATTTGAAATAAATATCTTTTATTTTAAGTAGTTAAGAGGAACTGTAATAAAACTCATTGGCAGCTAACAGTGGGGAATTAATTGGTGGAGACTCCACTCTAGGGCACTACAGGAGAAATACCCAGAAACCTAAGAAAGAACTCATAGTAACCTTAGAGGGAAATGTAGCCAACTGGGCTTTGGGCTAGTGAGTCAGAATATACTTGCTACAAATACTATTTTAAAGTTGTTGCACAAATAAAACCAATATAGCTAAAATAAGAAGCGAAATAGTTAACTGGGAACATTTTCAATAAAATTCTCTGATAAGAGCCTCTTTTGGAAGATAACTAGGTAACTATACTCAAATTGTTTTTAAAATTTGCAAACTCTTTGACCTAGTGACATCACTATTGAGCATATTCCCTAAAGAGATCAAAGAGAGAGGAAAAGCACACTTAGGTACTAAAATATTTATGTGAACTCTTTCTGTGGTAGCAAAGGAATGTGCTTTTGAAAATGTTATAATAATCCTCCTTTTGACATCATTATTTCTAAGTCCCTCTTTCCTTAATCCTTTCCCCTTAAATGATCAAAAGAAAGAACAACAAAAACAAAAATAAAACAGCCTTGAAATTATGTACATCTCTTTCTGTCGCTTATATCCATCATCTCATCATCTCTCTGTCAGGATGTGGGTAACATGTTTTATCACAGGTCCTTGTTCCTTGCATTGATCAGAGTTCTTAAGTCTTTCCAAGTTATTTTCCGTTACAATGTTGTCCTTTAAAATATTACTGATGCTATAAACATTACTTTTGGTTCTTCAAAATTACTCCATGTCAGTTCATATTATATAGGATTCAAAACGAATTAGCTCAAAGACCTTAATCTCATCAGAGTAGGCTCAAGGAGGGAATAACGTTCACATCCAATTGGGAGGAATAATCTATTTAACCCTACAGGAACATAGGAGGGGAAGAGGATAAGGAGGGAAGGGTGAAATAAAGGCATGCAGAGTGGAGAGGGGACAGTAAGAAGTAAACACTTTTGAGGAGGAATAGGTTAAAAGAAGATAGAAAATGGAGCAAATATCACTGGAAGGGAATGGGATGGACGGAAATAGTTATGATGATTGATTATAATGGCAAAACATATGGTACCTACTTTGCTGGGCTAGTAGGAAGAAAATTCTTTGTCAAGTTTAAGGTACTATATACAGGTTATAATGAACAGGATACTATCAGAAAAACCTGGAAAGACCTACATGAACTGAAGCAGAATGAAATGTACTGTATACAAAATAACAGCAATTAGTGTAAGATGATCTGCTGGGATGCATGTGGTTATTTTCAGCAAGGCAGTGATCCAATATAACCCTGAAGGACTTATGAAAATTGCAATCCATCTACAGAGGAAGAACTGATAGTATCTGAAAACAGATGGAAACACATTTTTAATTTGTTTTGTTTTTTGTTTTGTTTTTGACAGTTCCTTAATCTGAAGTTTTGTTTATTGACTGTTTTCTCACACAACCTAGCTAATGTAGGAATGTTTTCAATGACCACTCATGTATAACTTATTTTTAATTCCTTGAGTTCTTGAGGGTGGGGAGTGGAAAGGGAGGGAGGAAGAGAAGTTGGAACAAAAAGTTTTAAGAAATTGATGTCAAAATTTGTTTTTACATATATTTTGGAAAATAAAATTCTATTCAGGAAAAAAAAAAAAAGAATTATCATCCGTTCCTGAATCAAACTGACTGCATTTAGGTTTTCTTGTAAGACATACTTTAAAAACATAGCCTCTTCTTGAATGACCTAGGTAGTCATTTTGGATAGGAAGGAAAATTAACCTTATGGATTTACATTTTTAAGGTCTGTAAATTCTCTCAGAGAGAATTTCTCATATTTCTAATGAATCAGTACTTGTAAGCAAGTTTCCAGCAAAATAGCTTTGTAGTCTTATCTGTCTTGGCAGACAGAAATGTGTCATGGCCTTATCCTATAAAGAATATTGAGGACTGTTAAGGTGTCCCCTGAAGTTGTCTTTTTGAGTTGCCATATTTTCCAGAAACATTGGAACCAGAGTATGCATGAGACCCTGAACAGGTCTAGGCTGAAGCCTGCCCCAGTTCCCAACCCTCTCCCCTCTCCCCTCTTAATGCCGCCCTCCCCCCAGCAGACATAATGTATTGTTTGCATCCCAATCTGACTGTGTGTCCATAAGAGTCAAGACTGGTGCCAGTCAGTATACACTATACTGAGAAATTGCTTGTGCAGCTTGGACCCTTGTAGATAAGCAGGGTATTCTATATTCATAGTCCAGGAATTCCCAAGGGAAAAGAATGTCGCTTTTGCCATCACATTGCTCCTCCCCTTTGGAAGGGGATTTGTCCTTTCCCACCTCTTTTTTTCTGATAAAAGTATTTTATTTTTTTCCAGTTACATGTAAAAATAGTTCTCAAAATTTGTTTATACAAGCTTTCCAATTTCAGATTTTTCTCCCTCGCTCTCCTCCTTCCCCCCTCCCCTAGACAGCAGGTAATCTGATATAGGTTATATATATATATATATATATATATATATATATATATATATATATATATATATATATATATATATATATATATATATATATATATAAAATAACATCAAATGAATTTCTTATAAGAGAAGAATCAGAGCAATGAGGAAAAATCTTAAAATAGAAAAACAACAGCACCAAAAGCAAAAGAAATAGTATGGTAATATGGTTCAATTGGCATCTCTACTCCACAGTTCTTTTTTTTGTTTTCTGGATTTGGAGATCCCCTTCCATCACGGGTCCCCTGGAACTCTTCTGTACCATTGCATTGGTGAGAAGAATCTAGTTCATCACAGTAGATCAACACATAATGTTGATGATACTGTGTACAATGTTCTTCTGGTTCTGCTCATCTCATTCATCATCAGTTCATGCAAGTCCTTCCAGGCTTCTCTGAACTCCTCCTGCTCATTGTTTTTTACAACACAATAGAATTCCATTACATACATTCATATACCACAACTTGTTCAGCCATTCCTCAATTGATGGGCAAGCCCTCAATTTCCAATTCCTTGCCACCACAAAAAGAGCAGCTGTAAATAATTTTGTACATGTGGGTCCTTTTCCCTTTTTTATGATCTGTTTAAGGAAAAGACCCAAAAGTAGTAACTGATCATGGCTTTCAGGCAGTCCCATAATTCTCAAAAATTGTCTCTCCTGGATCCATTTTCCTGATCAGTTGTCTTTCCAATGAGATATTTCACATTTTCTTCTATTTTTTCATTCTTTTGATTCTGCTTGACTAATTCCTGGTGTCTCATGGATTCTTTATCTTCAAACTGACCAATTTTAATTTTTAAGGCATTGTTTTCTTCAATGAGATTATGCACCTTTTTTTTCCATTTGGCCAAATGAGTTTTTTAAGGCATTGTTTTCTTCAGTCAATCTTTGTGCTTCCTTTTCCAAGCTGCTGGTTCTTTTTTCACAATTTCCTTGTGTTGCTTTCATTTCTCTCAATTGATTTTTTAAATCCTTTTTGAGCTCTTCCCAGAAGGCTCTTTGTTCTTGAGATCAATTCATCTTCCCTCTGAGGCTTCACATGTAGGCAATTTGGGAGTACTGTCCTCATCTGAATTTGTGTTTGCCCCTTCCCTGTTGACACAGAAACTCTAAATGGTGAAAGTTCTTTTTTGTTTTTTACTCATAATGCAGCTTATTTTATTTTTTATTTTTTTAAAGTTGTGTTCTCCTCTGGGGGCACCTGGGTCCCTGTTTCAAGCTTCTTGTGCAGGGATATAAGGGCTGTGTCATCACCCTGGACTTCCTGTCAGAGCGTGCTGGGATCTGTGGATGTGCCCCTGGGCTTCCTGTCTGAGATCGCTGGGATCAGTAGGCCTTCTGGTGCCTGTCCTGTGGGTATCCCTCCAGCTAGCAACCTGCCCTCTCAGCTGGTGCAGGAGGGTTTCACCACTGTTCTGCTGCACCACTGGCTTGTTGTGCCAGGATCCAAGGGCCTCAGTTGCTAAGCTGTGTCCCACAGCTTCCTGCTGGCTTGTCCCACCCTCTCCTGCACACTGTGCTGCAGTGAGCTGAGCCTCCCTTTTGCCCCAGTGAGACCCACCTTTCCTGAAGTCTTCTAAATGATCTCTGGTTTAAAGACTGTCTCTCTCTGTCTCTTTGCAACTTCTGTAGTTTCAGAATCCATTTAGAGGCTTAATTTAATGTTCTTTTTGAGGGAACAGAAGGAGAACTCACGCAATTTGCTGGCTACTCTCCGCCATCTTGGTTCCACCTCCCTCCTTTACCACCTTTACTGCACCTTTCCCCCTCTTATGCCATGCTCCTTTAGGTGGATATTTGTGTTTCTTCCTCTTTCCTTTGTTATACTGTTATAAATATGCAAACTTCTGTATGGATTGCAATCTCTTTGGGTTCCATATGCATGTTCATTTCTGTTGTAATAAACCTAGTTTTCATGTAAAAAAGATATATAGGATTCTTTTAAATTTTCTACTTTGTCATTTTTATAACACAAAAATTTTCTAATAAAGTCATACAAAACAATTTATTTATCCATTTTTTCCAGTTGAGAAGTGATCTTAAGTAATTTTTTTTTCTTTCTTTTTCCCTTCTAACTCCCTCTCCCCATTGGGGATCAAGAATTTTGTTTTGCTTACAGCTCTTCTTTCCCCAGTATTCTTAATTTCCACCCCTATCTTCACTTGTTTTCCTGTTAAATTTGATGTGTTTCTAAAACAAATTGTGTGCATATGATCAGCCATTTCACTATTTCACTTGGAATGAGATTCATCTAATGCTTACACTCCCCACCCCTACATCTATGTCCATATACTTTTGTCAGTGCATCTGAATGGTGAAAAATCATTATTTCCCAGTCCCTTCTTTGCCCTTTCTCTACTTAAATTCTCAGAACAGAAAAAATCCACCCTCAATACCTCTGTTTTTCACTCTTTGAGGACATTATTTGAAGGGAGACAAACATATCTATTAGAATGTTAAAACTACAGCATCATATACCTACTTTCAAGTACTCAAGATAATATTCTTTTGTGATGTTTAAAATCTGATGTGGGGGGCAGCTAGGTGGCGCAGTGGATAAAGCACTGGCCCTGGATTCAGGAGTACCTGAGTTCAAATCCGGCCTCAGACCCTTGACACTTACTAGCTGTGTGACCCTGGGCAAGTCACTTAACCCCCATTCCCCCGCCAAAAAGAAACAAACAAACAAAAAAAAACCAACAAACAAAAAAATCTAATGTGGTCCTTACCTGCCCCACCCCCCTATTTTTGGGGGAAACTAGCCAAGATTACTGAAAAACTCAACAAGAGTTTAGGCTTTTAAGTATTTATTAAAGTGTATTAGAAGTTAGTGAAGAGAGAGAGAGAGTGAGAACCGATCTCTTGTAGAATGGAAAACCCTAGCTTAGATCTATGTGGGATAGACAGAGAGATAACTTTGCCTTTTCTCTCTCCTCCACCAAACCAAAGTCCCAGATGAATAGAGGAAGATCCAGCGAGTGAGTCTCACCTTCCTACTTCCTGTCTCACTCCCTGAAAGGGGAGGTAGGTCCTTCAAGATGATTGGCTGAGGGTGGTCTCCTGTTGATGTCGTAGTCCACAGACTCTGAGAACAACACCCCACTCAGGGCCAGCCAGGCATGGTCTCGATTTTACCAATCTTAAGTAGGTTCTCAATCAGTTTCTCAGTCTCATCCAATTCAATCAATTCCAAATCAACCTTTAGGTGGGGCCCATGGGCATCTGCCAAATCCCATTATTTTATCACGCTTTTCTAGATATCTCTGGACTTGAGTTTGTATTTCAAAGTTTCTATTCAGCAGTGGTCTTTCCTTCAGAAATTCTTGAAAAGCTTCTATTCCAATAAAGATCCATTTTCCAATTGTAAGATTATACTCACATTTATAGGATAATTTATTCTTGGCTGTAAGCCTAAATCTTTTGCTTTCTGGGGTATTAATTTCCAACATTTCTCATTTTTCATAATAGCTGGTGGTGTGAGAGAGAATGCTGTCCCTTGTATATAAACAGTTTCATTTTGGATACTCGCAGTATTTTTTTCTTCTTTAATGTGGGAGCTATGAAATTAAGCAACATAACTCCTGGAACTTTTTCTCTTGTATGTTTGTTTTTTAGGATAGGTGTATTCCTTCAATGTTCACTTTGCCTTCTTCTTATAAATGATCTGGACAATTTTCACTTAAGCTTTCCTGAAATATTGTGGCCAGGACATTACCAAAAAGAATCATAGTTATCAATGAGTCCAAGGGTTCTTAAATTATTTCTCCTTGACTAGTTTTTCCAGGTATGTTGTTTTTGATATAAAATATCTTTGATTTTCATTTTCTTTTAAAACTTTTGATTATTTTTAATATTCTTTGTTGTTTCATGTAGTCATTAATTTCTGTCTGGTGTATACTAGTTTATATATGGGTTAGGTTTCCATTTATTAAGTAAAGTTTACCACTTTTGCTTCTAAGTTATTTATTCTCTCTTCAATTCTTTCTCCAAGAGTTTTAATTTCATTTTTCATTATTGTTGATTTCTTCTACATATTTATGTAATCTTTGTGGAAAATTACTTTTTTCCCTTTAAGTTCACTTGTAATTATAACATAGTTACTCTTTCCTTTTTGGTGATTTCTAGATTTCTGGATTTTTTTTTAATACTGCTTAGTGTTTTCTTTGCCTTATTCCTTTTATTTTTTTCATTTTCAGTTTCTGAATTGAGACTTCAGGCTCAAGCCATCTTATGGTTTTGGGTGGGGCATTTGGCCCTATTTGCTCTCACTAAGGTCACCCTTACTGTCTTTACTGACTTTTTCCTTTTGAGGTTAACCTCCCAAAATGGATACAGACCTAATAGCAGTATTGCTAGGTCAAAGTGTATGCATGGTTTTATAGCCTTTTGAGTATAGTTACAAATTGCTTTACAGAATGGTTGAATCAGTTTAAAACTCCACCAACAGTGCATTAATGTCCCATTTGCCTCATGTCTCCTCCAAGATTTGCCATTTTCCTCTTCTTCCTATCAGCCAGTAACCAGAATTGTTTTGGTTTGCATCTCTCCAATCAATAGTGAGTTAGATCAATTGGTTTTTTCCAATATGGCTATCAATAACTTTGATTACTTCATCTGAAAAATGTTCATATCTTTTAATCATGTATCAGTTGGGAAATGGCTCATATTTTTATAAATTTGTTTGAGAAATGAGGTCTTTATCAGAGAAACTTGCTTCAATAATTTTCAGTTACTATTGCTAACTCTATTTCTCTCCATCCTATTCTCCCATTTTATTTACTCTATTCTCTCTCTCCTTTCACCTTGTCCTTCCTCAAAAGAGTTTTGCTTCTGACTACCCTTTCCCCCAATCTGACCTCTCTTCTATCACCCCCTCCTCTTATCTTTTCCCCTTCCTCTCCTACTTTGCTGCAGGGTAAGACAGATTTCTAAACCCAATTGAGGGTGTATGTTATTTCATCTTTGAGCCAATTCTGGGGACAGTAAGCTTCACTTACTACCACCACTACCCCAACTCCTTCATTTTCCCTTCCACTGTAAAAGATTTTTCTTGTCTCTTTTATATGAGACAATTTACCCAATTCCACATCTCTCTTTCCATTTCTCCCAGTGCATTCCTCTCTCACCCCTTAATTTCATTTTTAAAGATAGCATCCTTTCATATGTTCAATTCACACCTGTGCCCTCTGTCTATATATACTCAATCCAGCTGCCCTAATAATCAGAAAGTTATCAAGAGTTACGAGTATCATTTTCCCATATAGAAATGTAAAACGTTTAAACTTATTAAATCCTTTATTATTTCCTTTTTCTATTTATCTTTTTATGCTTCTCTTGAGTCTTGTATTTGAAAATTAAATTTTCTATTCAGCTCTGGTCTTTTCATCAAGAATGTCTAAAAGTATACTCTTTCATTGAATACCCTACCCCTTTTTATTCCATTGAAGAATTAAAGTCAGTTTTTCTGGGTGGGTGATTCTCAGTTGTAATACTAGCTCCTTTGCCCTCTGCAGTATCATATTCCAAACCCTTTGATCCTTTAATGTAGAAGCTCTAAAATCTTGTGTGATCCTGACTGTGGCTCCACAATCCTTGAATTATTTCTTTTGAGCTACTAGCAATATTTTCTCCTTGACCTGGGAGCTCTGGAATCTAGCTATAATATTCCTGAGAATTTTTATTTTGGGATCTCTTTCAGGAGATGATTGTATGATTCTTTTAAATTCTATTTTACTCCCTGATTCCAGAGTATCAGGGTAGTTTTCCTTGATAATTCCTTAAAAGATGTTATCTAGGATCTTTTTTGATCATGGTTTTCAGGTAATCCAATAATTTTAAAATTATCTCTCCTGGACCTATTTTTAAGGTCAGTTGCTTCTCAAATGGGATATTTGACATTGTCTTCTATTTTTTTTCATTCTTTGGGTTATGCTTTATTGTTTCTTAATTTCACATAAAGTCATTAGCTTCCTTTGCTCAATTCTAATTTTTTTTTAATTCTAATTTTTAAGGAATTCTTTTCTTCAGTGAGTTTTTGTACTTCCTTTTCCATTTAGCCACTTCTACTTTTTGAAAAAGTATTTTCTTCAGTGATTTTTGGTGCCTTTTTCCCATTTGGCCAATTCTGCTTTTCAAGGTATTCTTCTCCTCATTGGCTGTTTGTACCTATTTTACCATTTGACCTATTTAGGCTTTTAGGTGTTATTTTCTTCAGTATTTTTTGTGCCTCCTTTACTAGGCTGTTTTCTCTTTTTATTTTCATGGTTTTCTTGTATCACTCTGATTTCTCTTCCAAACTTTTCCTCTACCTGTCTTACTTGATTTTCAAACTCCTTTTTGAGTTCTTCCATGACCTGATACCAATTCATATTTTTCTTGGAGGCCTTGCATGTGGGAGCTTTGACTTTGTTATCTTCTTCTGAGGGTGTGTTTTGATCTTCCTTTTCATCACAGTAATTTTCTTTGGTCAGAATTTTTCTATTGTTTGCTCATTTTCCTAGCCTATTTCTTGATGTTTAACTCTTTGCTAAAGTAGGGCTCTGCTTCTAGGTTGTACCAAGCTTCAGAAATTTTGTACAGCTGCTTTCAGAGATAATTCTAGAAACCTGTAAGCTTTTAGTTTTTCCAAGGTGGTATGATCTATGAAGAGATGTGTTTACCACTTACTTGACCTGTGCTCTGGTCTATGAGTGACCACGAGCATGCTCTTCTGCCACGGAACTATGACTCAGGTCCCTGCCCCGCTGTGGTTTCAAGCTCTGGTGTGCTATTTCTCCTCTTCACTCTGGATTGCCACCCCAAACTCTTATCTGAGTGTGGGGAAAGCAGTAGTCATGCCTTGGTGTTAACAAAGGGACCCCTGTATTCTTCTGAGAAGTTGTTCCACCTCTTTACTATCTGTGGGCTGAGATCTTTGGAAGCAGCTCTTCTTATTCAGTCACTCCCAAGGTCTGCTCTTGGTTTGTTGGTGCCTTGTCTGGGCTGCCATGACCTGCATTGAACTGTGCTATGCTCTCACCCAGGTGCATCAGACCTTTTCTGATTATCTATGAAGTTGTCTTTGCCTGGAAAATTATTTCACCCTGTATTTTTTTGGGTTCTGCTGCTCTAGGATTTGCTTTGTGGCATTATTTAAAGGTATTTGAAAAAGTTTTAGAGAAAGCTCAGGGGTGTTGCTGCCTTTCTTGGTTATTGCTTCTGCCTCCCTCAATGGATTTGTTGAACATGATTCAGTGCAATAGAAACGTCAGGGTTTTGATGAAGTAATTATATGACAACTGAATTTTCTCTCTAGAGTTGAATTTTGAAGGAAGCCAAGGAACCTAAAAGGTATAGGTGAAGAGGAAGAATATTCCAGATACAGATAGAAGAAAATACAGTGCAAAGGAATAGAGATCAACAATAGAATATGGCATGTTAGTAAGAGCTAAGGCACCATTGTATCTGAATTCTGGAGTTTGTAAAGGAACTTGAAGTTTAAAAAGACCAGAAATATAGGAAGGGGCCATATTATAAAGAATTTAAGTGTCAAATAAAGGACTTTATATTGGGTCCTGCTGGTTAATTGCATTAAATTATATGACATTTGATGTGAAGGTAATAAGGAATCATCAGAGTATAGATTGGTGATGAGTGAGTAGGATGCAATCAGTTAAATTACCTTACCAGTGAATTAGAATATAAAGATACTTGAGACAAGGAGTCGAAATAAACTTCTACATAAGGAATATTTTCTTAAAAATAAATGATGTTCAAAAGTGAAATTAATTGTTTCAGGAACTAGAAGGTAACATTCACTGAAGAGCCTATGCTCTTAACATGCTCTTAAAGGATGGATAACCACTTTTCAAATTCAATATACAAAAAAAAAAAAAAAAACCCGAATTTGCTCATGTATCAGTTCGACTTGATAGCTTCTAAGCATTCTTCCCCCTCAGAGATTCTTTTGATTCATGCCCGATTGGTCTAACCCAGTTCTTTTGTTGGTGTTGGTGTTGTTGTTCTAAAATGACTGAATAGTCAAAAGCAACAAATACTTAAATAACTTATTTATTTTTAGTTAGTTCAATAAAACCTGTTCTATTTCTTTTTAATTAATCTAAAAAACCTCTAGCTTAGAAAAATAATTTTGCCTATGCCAATTACATTTTGGCAGAAATGCTGTTTAATTAAATAACAGGAATGTTTTGAGATTGTGGTGGTAAGAATGAAAATTGGCCCATTTCCAGAAACATTATTATAGCACTCCTGAGACATGCTGATTTACAAAACTCTGACTATACAATGCTGAACACATCCAGATGTTTGAAGCTTTGAGCTAAAATGAATGACTAAGATGAATGTCCAAATGAATGACTAAAGTTTTCATTCAGTACTCTTGGTGCCATGTAGATGTAACTCCAAGTGAATTTCATGTCTGTAATTCATTTATTTTCCGATTAAATAGAGGCACTTTTTAAAAGTTGCATTGGATCTAGAAATTAACATATAACACATTTAAATTCTAGCTTCTGAATTCATTACTTCCAAATACTTTGATAAAAAGAAGAATGTTTAAGGATTTAAACAGCCAAGGCAATAAAGGCAAACACCAACCAACTGGAATTAATGCTAAGAAAACCTCTCTTTTTTGCCTAGGGAATATAAAAACATACTTTGAAACGCTGATCCATTCAACAAAATAGGTTCTTTTTTCTTTTTGCATACACTGTCCCATGATGATAGATTATGTATTCATGTTTAAGAGAGATTAAAATAAATGAATTCCACTTTTGCTTTGTGCTACAGAGAAAAAAAATCTTTTAAAATACTTTATTGATTTTAAAGTAAGCTTAATGTATTTTAACTGAGCTTAGAGACTTGGGGGGAAATGCAACTAATGATGGATTTTTTAATAATGTGTTCATAAAACATTAAAATAGGTCCTAGCTCCACTCATCTCTCACACTGACAATACCCTTTACTAGATTAATCTTAAAATAAATGTGATGTATTTTAATCCAGTGTAAATGTTTCAAAGATGCATTGTAATGTATTTTAATAAAAGATAAAATCAATGACACCTTCAAATCCCCTCCCACCTCCATCCCCCAGCAAAAAATACATAAAGGTACTTCTGAGTTTAGGGCCATGCCAGGCATGAAGAAGTCCAGTGTTTTTCTAGCTCTAAAAGATCCTTTTTATACCATGAGAGAATCTCTCAATCTCCTCTAACTTGGCTAACTATACCCCTTTTCATACCGTGGACATTTGTAATTAGTGTTTATTTAGAAAACATATTAAGTGCTATTAGAGATCTTTGGTATAATCACTAATGAATATACAGTATTTAACCATCATCACTAATGTCAAATAGAAGAGACTGATGAGGAGAAGCAAGTAGCATCCGACACTGAGGATTTGCTTATAATTACTGCATTGCCATTCTAGAAGCTAGAATTAGTCCCAAGTCATTTTCATTAAACTGATTTATCTTTTGTAAAAATTGTAGAGGAGAGAGTTCAATTGTATTCATCTAGCTATACTGATATTCATACAGCTATGTTTGTGAAATAAGATTTGTATGACTTTTTAAGAATTATAAAACTTGAGGGGCAGCTAGGTGTCACAGTGGATAAAGCACCATCCCTGGATTCAGGAGGACCTGAGTTCAAACCCAGCCTCAGACACTTGACACTTACTAGCTGTGTGACCCTGGGCAAGTCACTTAACCCTCATTGCCACATATGTGCGCACACACACACACACACACAATTATAAAACTTGAATCAGGAAGAAAAAAGAAAATAATCTCAGTGTATATATACCATGATATAACAAAAAGTGTCCTGGACATGGAATCAGTACAAACAGGGTTCTAATCTGGAGTCTGACACTTAGTAGCAATGTGAATTTGGGCAAGATACAATCTCCCTGAGAAGGTTATTTTAAACCTATAATATTAGTATTAAGAGTACTTATTATTAGTACTTATGGTACTTAGTAGTATTTTTAGTACACACCTCATAAGGGTTTTATAAAGATTGTCCTTAATAAAGCTGAAAGTGGCATTGAAATATTTAACTATTAGTTGGTTAGCTAACTTTGACAAGGTGTCAGTGCTGAAAGTTTTTCTCTCCAAATCACCTGTTTGGGAAGGTAACCATGAGTTTCAAAGCTAGTGTTGGAGACTTGAGCTAGGAACGGAGGGCTTCCCATTTGTAGCTTAGTTGTGTCATGTCTTGGTAGTCAGGATTAGTCTAGGCCTTGGTCAGAGAAGGCAGGAAGGTTGGCTGGTGTTAACTTGGCATGGGTAAGACAATTTTGTGGTCAGGCAGAATGTGGTTTAGGGAAGTCATGTGTTCTCAGAAGTAGCTGAAGGAAAGATACAATCATAAATACTAAAATGGATTAAGAATTAAAACTGAAGGAGTTTCTCTGATGGATAAAAGAGAGTTTTGGGACAAGGGAGTCACAGAATGACAGAACTTAGGATTGGAAGATACCACAGCATCCGTCTGGCCCAACTCAGAAACAAATGGAATCCTACTCTCACATACCCAGAAAGTGATTGTGCTTGGAGGAGGGGGAAGAAAAAATGATGAAAAAAGAAAAAGAAATTTATATGATAACTTTATTATATCTTTAAAGGGAATAGCAAGTTGTACACAATAGATTTGCAGTTTTATGTGCAATCATTTTATTATTATGCTATGTTATGGAAATGCTTGTTGCATTCCACTTAAAAATAAAAGAAATAAAAATTTTAAAAATACAAAAAAAAATGCAAAAAAATGCAAAAAAGGGGGGGCACTCTGCTTGAAAGTCTACAAGGAGAGGGAAACTACTTCCTTTCAAGGCAGCCTATTCCACTTTTAGACATCTTTAATTGTTAGGAATTTTTCTGTTTGCTTGTTTGTTTGTTTTCCTTGATGTCAATCATAAATTGACATTTTTTACACCCTGCTTTCTGAGGGAGAACAGGGAAAGTCTGAGCCCTACTCCATATCATAGCCCTTCAATTGCTTAAAGACAACTATAACATGACCATTCAGTATTATTTTTCTCTAGGATAAATATTTCCAGTTCTTTCAACTATTAATGAATCAGAGAACAAGTATTTATTAAGAGACTACTATGTCTTAGGACTTACATTAGGTGCTAGGTTTACAAGCACAGATAATGAAACAAACCCCACTTGCCATGAGCTTATATTCTAATGATGTTAGATCCTTCATTCTTTGGGGGGGGGGCAATGAGGGTTAAGTGACTTGCCCAGGGTCACACAGCTAGTAAGTGTCAAGTATCGGAGGCCAGATTTGAACTCAGGTCCTCCTGAATCCAGAGCCGGTTCTTTATCCACTGTGTCACCTAGCTGCCCCCTTGTCAGCCATTTTTTAAGTATACCCCAATTGCAGGCAGGAATCTGTGAACCCTATATTGAAATCTGTGATTCAGAAATCCATATTAATTTTTCAGACACCATTTTCTTAACTGCATTTTCTCTCCTCCATTTTTTTTTCTTTACTGAACTCTTTGTTTTCCATGGGCAAGAGTAGAAAGGCTACAAAGCCATCATAATCATTGAAAATACCTCTTGGTTCCTTTCTTATTTGACTGAGACATTTTTCCCACTTACTTGGGTAAACTTTGATAGAGCTCACTCTTCAAGTTTCATGTATCTTAATCATGTATCAAGTTCTCTGAATCACAATGCATGTCTTAGAGATGGTGGACCTGGAGATAAAGGAGGGCTGTCTAGGTCACAAAACTTGTAAGAGATACGTAAGGTATTTAACTCCATGTCTTCTGATTATAAATCCAACACCTTATCTCCTATATGAGAAAAGGGAATTGAGACGCTGAGAGAAATCAGAATGTCATAGAATTAGTCAATGGTAGAAAAACAACTTTTTAGAATTTCTATCTTCTTCCCCCTATGCCCTAAACCAATATAATCTTTCTATTTCATCATAGTATGTCCCCTTAGTTCTAGCTGGGAAAAAGGAAAGAAGATAGAGATGGGGAGGATCATTATGCAAGTGTAAAGAGGGGAAGAAGAGGTCAAAGAACTCCTTGTAGTGGGGAATTTCCATTCCCCAAAGAGTAAGGGAAAATTAACAAATATAGAAAGGAAAAAAGATGAAAGAAATGATGAAAGAAAAGATGTGTTAGCTATTGTGTGTGTTCTATAACTTACAGAAGTTCCTGTTATGATTTAGAGCATGGAAGTAGTTTCAGAGTGACAATGGTTCATTCACTCTGTTGGAACCCAGAAATGAAATTATATTTAAATTTCTCAGGACTGATGTTCATCTGAAACAGAAGCTCTTAGGCTGCAATCCATAAACTTGTTTATATTTCTTTCCTTTTTTTGTGGGGCAATGGGGGTTAAGTGACTTGCCCAGGGTCTCACACCTAGTAAGTGTCAACTGTCTGAGGCCAGATTTGAACTCAGGTCCTCCTGACTCCAGGGCCGGTGCTCTATCCGCTGTGCCACCTAGCTGCCCCAACTTGCTTATATTGCAACATAATTGCTATTTTTTATAATCTAGGATTATGAAAGAAAATTGTCAATCAAGCTATATATTTTATTATATGCATTGATAAGATTATTCTCAGAAGGAGGCTTCATGGGCTTTTCCAGTCTCCCAAAGAGGTCCATGACACACAGGCAAAACATTGAGGGTTTATAACCTCAAATATAAAAGGACAATAGGGCTAAAAAAATGGAATCAAGAATCCTGACTCCCACAATTATATTCTCATTGCTTATAACTCCCCTTGGGCTCGGAAGATTATTCAAGGAAGAAAAATATTCCTTTTTGCTAATGTAGATGGACAACTTATTTGCAACTTAATGTTTTAAAGAAATGCTGGAGGACATTGAAAGTTTAAGAGATTTGCTCAGGGTTGAACAACCAGTATGAGGCTTGTTGCTTGTCCTTCATTCTCAATGAGGATCATGGCACTGGAAAGTGATGCCATGACTTGCAGTAAATTGAATTTAAGTGAGGGAAGGCTGTGCAAAGTCACCAGCCTCATTCACTCCTTCAGAGCCATCTGGGTCCAGTGGCAAGATATTCATCAAAACAACTGGAGATGGTCCCCCAAATCAGAATTTAAACCCAGACCTTCCTGATTCTAAGGTTGGTCCTTAAGTCATTTTGCTGTACTTCTTCTCTATCCAGTCATGTCTCTTGGACAAAATTACTTGAAAATTTTCTTTGTGCATGTTAGCAAATTTGTTGCTACGTGTATAAATCTGTGAAGAAATTCTGTCAGCCAGTAGTAAACTAAAAAAAAAAACTTTTCACAAGTTTAGAAAAGCCAAGAAGGTGTAATTCTTTTCTGTGCTTGTTATAAAATATAAGGCAGGTTGCCAAGACACAAGCTATAATTTTTATATGGAAAAAAGACATTTCTTTTGCTACAAAGTCCAGTGAAGTAGCCCAGTTTTCATTTTTACTAGTAAAAATAGGGGTAATTCTTTGAGTTTCTTTTACTCTCAAAGAGGAACAAGTTTCTCTTACTAGTTTTTACCCCACCTCCACGCCCTCCACCATGAAAAATAGACTCCTAGAATGACAAAAGGCTTCTTACCTTATTCAGTTGGTCATGTGATGCTTATGGTTAGCAGTAGAAATTTCAAAGTAAGAGAAAATGTATTTTTGTTGTTGTTGTTGTTTTTTGTTTTGTTTTGCTGTCCATGCAATCATATTCAATTCACTTGTTTCAGAATTTAGCCTAAGTGAATTAGTAATGTTGGCTTTAGTAATAGATTTCATGTTTAAACTACTTAGGATAACAACATAGTTTTAATGACTGTAGCTCACATTTGTAAGGAGATAGATATCTATTCACTGAAGAAAGACCTTGACACCATTTTGAAACAGGTTCAAAGCACTAGATTTCTTTTCAGTCATGGGATCACAGATTCAGGGCTGGAGTTAAGTGATTCATAAAAATTATCTTATATATTCAAGCTAATCACAGGAAGATGCCCCAGGGGTGGAGTATACTTCCAGTGCAAAAAGCCAAGTGGTAGAGTGAACTTCCAGCATTACAAGCCTATTGTAGCGTGGTAGAGGAAATCTGAGGAATGAAGAGGGCAGCCAAAAGACAAATGAAGATAAATTGATTTGCCTATGGTCACTTAGCTTGTTCATGGCTTCTTAAACTTTTTCCACTGGCAACCCCCTTTTTCCAGAGAAATTTTATGTGACCCGTGTATATAAGTATATAAAATAGGTATACAGATTAAACATCAACAGCCAAATTTTTCATTACCTCCACATTCAGTTATGCAACCCCATATAGGGTTGAGATTCACAGTTTAAGAAGCTTTGAGTTAGTCCATGTCAGAGACAGGACTTGAGGCCAGCAAGCTAGTCATTTTTTTTTAGTCTCTTTCTGCAGGTATGATGCTGGGGATATCACTGGTCAATTTAATTGCACCCTCTCCCCCTCCCCCATGATGACATTATAAAGTATCTCACCAAATGACTCACCAAAATACATTTCTATACTGGAATTTTTCAAATTAGTATTCCTCATTTTCCCTCAAAATCGGCTATTGGCTCGTAATTCCACTAATTATGTTAGTAGTATCACCATTTATCCAGTCACAGAATTGCAAATTTTGGAAATCAGGAGAGAACTTAACAGGCATTTAGTTTACTCCATAACCAAAACAGAGATGAGTGGCCATCTAACCCCTTCTTGGAGGCAGTACATTCTACTTTTGAGTACTCTAAATGTTATTTCCCCATCTCCCCCCCCCCATTCCCATCATCAAGCTTAAATCTTCTTTGCAAGTCCTGTCTTTTGCTCCTGGTTCTGTCCTATAATAAAAATCAAAAGTATCATCCCTCTCCAGCATGATGGCTCTGCGAATACTTGGAGACAATTATCATGTCTGCCTGGAGTCAAACTAAACATCGACAGTTCCTTTGACAGATTGTCATAAGATATGAACTGAAGGCATTTCACTGTACTGCTTGCACTTCTAAACGTTGGCACCTAGAATTGAACATAATACTTCAGATATATTCTGACCAGAGTTCAGCAGGATCATCAGCTTATTGTTGGAAATCATGCTTCTCTTAAGGCAGTTCAAGATTGTATTTACACTGCTGACTCATATTGATCCTGCAGTCCACTAATCCCTCCTGAAGATCTTTTTCAGACTACCTGTTATCAAATTGTGCCTTCCTCAGGTTTTTTGTTTGTTTGTTAACTTGATCAAAAGACTGTACTTTTATGCCTACAGAATTTTATCTTATTATATTCAGCTCAGTGCTTGCCAAGAGCTTTTTGTCATGTATTTCATGTCATGAAGTATATAAGTTATTGGTCCCTACTTTATATTGTCTTCAAAATTGATCAGCATGCCATTTAGAATTTTATCCAAGTCAATGATAAAAATATTAAATAATATAGGACCAAGCACAAATTCTCAAGAACTCTCCTGGAGATATCCAACCAAATCAAGTTTGAACCATTAATGGCTACTCTTTCGGTCCAGCTATTACACCAATTCTGAATTTGTCTAAATTTTTAATAACCTAATACAAATCATTCCACATCCCTTCCCAAATAAAGTATGTACTATTTTACCAAAGCCTTGACAAAAACCACATAAACTATATCTCTAGAATTCTGCTGAAATACCAATTTAGAAACTATAAGGGTTTACACTGTTCTTGATGAAAACATGCTGAGTTTTTGTAATCACTATTTCTTACTCTAGATAGGACTAATGTTTAAAACTTTTTTTGTGTTATCTTTGACTCTTCTCTCTCCTTTATTCCTCATTTCTAATCAGTTAACATGCCTTATTGATTCTACCTATGCAATATTTTTCTAGCCTGTCTCCTCTTTTCTAGTACTGCTGCCAATACAGGATCTCATTACTACGCATCTGGCCTACTGAAACCACCTTCTAACTCTCCCCACCTTCACCTCTCAGCCTTTATCTTCTTCCCTTCTTAATTTAGAACAAAGAGATTTTCATATTCCACATTTGATCATGTAATTTTTCTCTTCAAAATCCTTCCGTGATTCTATATTCTCTACTGAATATAGTTTAAATTCTTTAGAATGGCTTAAGAAGTCATCCATAACTGCCATCTAGAGTACTCTTCTTACTTGCCTTTCTTTTATCATTTCTGACCCAGGTCTGCCCAGACACATGTGGACAAGCAGAAAGAACAATATGGCTACTCACATATTTGTACTAGCAAAGAATCAACAAATTCAATTCTAGTGAGATGAAAATCCACCAAGCCTTATCATTTGCCTTGTCGCAGAGTCTGAAAGTCCTCAAGGCCCTGTGAGTATGTGCTCCAGTCAACCAGTCACAGCAAACTGACTCACTGATATATTCTAAGGACTCCTGGACCTTATCCTTTGTTATGCTGCTAAAACCTTTAAAATGTTCATTTTCTTGCAGATGAACTATCAAAAATGTTGTCTCTCCCAATTAGAGTAGTAATTTCTTAAGAGTCTAACTTTGTTTTTTTGTTTGCAATTGTATCCTTGGCAATAAATATAGTTTTTGTCAAATAGTAAGTCCTTTTTGTTGTTGTGGAGTTATTTACAATTCAGTGACCCCATTTGGGATTTTCTTAGCAAAGATATTTGAATGGTTTTCCATTTCCTTCTCCAGCTCATTTACAGAGGAGGAAACAGAAGCAAACAGGGTTAAGTGACTTGCTTAGGGTAACACAACTAGGAAGGGTTTGAGACCATATTTAAATTCACAAAGATTAGTCTTTCTGACTTCTTGTCTGGCATTCTATCCAGTGCACCACCTAGCTGCTCCAGTAAGTACTTACTAAATGCTTTTTCATTTGTTCATTCAGAGACCAATACTTTCCTGTTTTTTTAGCCTTAATACAAACTATTCTTCATGCATACCATACTTGTCAAACTAATTCCCTTCCTACCTCTTATACCTATGACAGCTTATTACTAACATACATATCTTTTTCATATTGTTCTCTCTATTTGTAATGCCATCTAAAACCTGTGAAAACATTCATATTTCACAGCTCAGGTCAAACACAACTTTCTCAATGAATCCCTCCAGTAAACTACTTTGCTCCTTGATAACAGGGAGTGTTCTTTTCAGCTTTTATCTTGTATTCCCAGCACCTAGCATTATGCATTGCACAGATTTAGTGCTTAGTAGATATTTTTGAATGGTATCCCCTAAATTAGAAAGTGAGCTTTCCATCCTTAGCCCTTGTATTGTATATTTATATAAATATTATGCCTCTACTGGAATCCTATAATTCAATATCTCTGTCACACAAGTTTGAAGTTGCTATGGAAGTATATTAAAATTTTTCTCCATCTGTGGTTTTGTTTATATGTATATGTTTAGTGCCTCTGAGTAAAATCTCATTAATTGTAAAATTCAAGTATAGCAGAATTGAACTAATGTGAAAGGATTTCACACTCATTTTTAATTGTAGCATAGTTGAACGGTTGAATAATTCAGCAACTCCAAAGACTGGTTAGTTCTAATGACTCCTCATTATGGGCAGGAGCTCCCTGGGTTGAAGCTTTGTTTGCACTTTTAATACTTCCTGATCTCTCCTTGGCAAGTAAACAGTGAGACTCTTATATTCATGGCTTCATTTTTAGATTATGTTGAACTAATAAGCAACACTTCCAATTGTCTGATCCATTGAGGTCTTCATGCTACTAAATTGGAAGAGACATAATTTTAGGTCATAAACAAGAGTTTAATGAATAGGTCCAAATATTTGATTTAATACTAGGAATTACGGCTGGAAGAGTCTAAGAAGTAATGTAACCCAATCATATATTTTTATACAGGAATACAACCAAGACCCAGAGGTGAAGTGACTTGCCCAAGGTTATACAGGAAATTAAGTAATAAAGTCAGAATTCGGGGCAGCTAGATGGTGCAGTGGATAGAGTACCAGCCCTGGATTCAGAAGGACCTGAGTTCAAATTTGGCCTCAGACACTTGACACTTACTAGCTGTGTGACCCTGGGAAAGTCACTTAATCCCAACTGCCTCACCAAAAAATAAATAAATAAATAAAATACAGTCAGAATTCAAACCCCAAGCATTCATATACTCACATAGGTGAAATACTAACTTTGTTTCATAATAAATGAAAAATTTGCAATATCAAGAAGAAAAATTCTTTTGGGGGGAAGAACACTGAAGTCTATATTCAGATCCTGAGAAATGTGCCCTACTAAAGAGTATGTTTTACAACTTCTA
The DNA here is from genome assembly GCF_019393635.1 of Dromiciops gliroides. Taxonomy (NCBI): domain Eukaryota; kingdom Metazoa; phylum Chordata; class Mammalia; order Microbiotheria; family Microbiotheriidae; genus Dromiciops; species Dromiciops gliroides. Next base: position 174,546,374 of record NC_057864.1, on the reverse strand, counting down.
AATACTCTGGAGAAAAAGATACTAAAAAGTAACTTTTAATAACAACAAAGGCAAAACCATTATGTCATTCATGTCAACTGTCCAAGTTTTCACTAATTGCAATAACTTTCATATTGTCTGCTGCATATCCCATGACTTCCGGCCCAAGGCTTTCTTCCTACCATAGTAAAGTAACTTAGCATATAGATGTATAAGAGATGATACGTATAATTTAGTCTAACCTTTTCATTTTGCAGAGGAGAAAACTGAAGGTGAGAGAATTTACTTTTTAAAAGAACCAAAAGAAAGTAGTAGAGCTGAAATTTAAATCCAGGTTCTCTGAATCCAAGTTCACTGACTTTTAATTTTTCTATGTTACCTCCCTTTCCTGTTATCTGATGCTCTCTAGCTTTTTTGGATATGTCTATTCAGAAGGCATTCTGGAACTTCTTCTCTGATGAAGGCACACTAACTAGCTGCTTCAGAAGGACATATAGCTCTTCAAAAGAAATCTAGATTTGTTGAAAAATCTTTACTTTGTATAAGGGCAAGATCACCACGCCTGAGACATAGTGGAATATTGAGAAAAGGATATTGGTGTCTTCTTGTAAACTGACCATCCAAGCTATGAATTAGTCCCACCAGTCTGGAAAGAAATTTGGAACTATGCTGAAAAGTTATAAAATGTGCATTTCCTTTGACATACTGGTAAAATTACTTAGGTCTATAAAAGAAAGAGATCAAAAAGAGTAGGGGAAAAGATACAGGAGTGCACAAATATTCCTACCAGCTCTTTCTGTTCTAGCAAAGAACTGGAAACAAAGGGAGTGTTTTTCAATTGTCAAATAGCAGAACAAACTACAGCATATATTTCATGAAACATCATTGTACTATAAGATGAGATGAAAGTGATAATTTCTGAGAAACCCAAGAAGCCTTGCATTAATTGATTCAAAATGAATTGAATAGAACCAGGATACCAATTTAAGGAATAAAAACCTTATAAGGAAAGTTAATTTAGAAAGACTTAAGAACTATGACAAGTCATTCTCCTATAATGTTCAATACTACTCATCTCCTGCAGAATGATACATCTATTTTTGGCCATGACAAACAAGTGGATTCGCCTTCTTGGAATATGTATGCATGTATGTATATGTATACATACATACACACAGGTTTGTATGCATGAGTAGTTATATGTGTAGATATATGCACATGTATGCAAACATATACATATAAACATGCATATACAGTTATCCCTTCCATATCACACAATTTAGGAGTATGGTTCCCATGTAATCTGGAAAATCCATGTAAAATTTTTTGGCCCTCCCTTCATACAGGAGAAGAAGTCTGAATTATTATGGTATTAAAACATAAAGTATTTTGATATTATACAATGCTTTACGTATACTTTATGCATTTCTGAGTTTCTAAACTTTCTCTCTGTTGTCTGCTGACTTTTGCATATTGCCCACAGATTCCACAAAACTCCACCAAATTCCCATTTAATTTTTTATGGTGACACATAATATATTGAAATTGCAATGAGGGAAGTAGTGATATGGAAGGGATAATTGCATTGTATATACATTCACATGTGCATGCATTGTGAGGGAGAAGTTAGTAATAGGGCGGCCTAAAAGAAAAAGAAAATAAGAGGCTCACTGAGGTAATCAATGTTAAGCCCAGGGTCACACAGCTAGTTAAGTGGCTGAGCCTGGATTTGAACTCAGGTCCTCGTAACTTCAGAGCTTGTCCTCTATTAGCTGCACTACCTAGCTGCCTAAGGCATCTTTTAAGACATACAGAAGGGAGCAAAAGGAAGTTCAGAGGAGAAAACAGAAAAGTAGGACAAATTTAAAAGTACTAATTTTATTATACACTTTTCAAAAAACAAGATGAATATAATGAAATTTATAGTTTCATATATAATTTATAATATAATATATAATATGGTTTCATATATAATTCTTTTTCTGTTATTCGCATATGCAAATGTTCTGTTTCTAATATTCATTAAATTAAGGATAAAAATAAAAAAAAAAACAAGAGAAAGGGAGAAAATAAAAAAGGATATTAAAAAAAAAACAAAAGAAAAATGACCCCTCCCCTCTTTTCCAGTTTATTTCTATCCCAACTTGACTGGATAATTGGTCATTGACCCCATATGCATTTTGGATAGCTACCTCTACGTCACATCCTAGATCTGTATATTCTTCCAAACATAAGAAAAGTATGTGAGGGGTGATACGTGTCCCCATATAATCATATCTTCAGTTTCCCAGAGTGATAGCTGTTAAGAAACCCTAAACATCCTTCAATTTCCAACATTAAGTCTAAGACAATCTATATAAATGAAGTTTCTATTTTTATTTCTTTAACAACTATAAGTCGCAAATACTAATAATATACAAAGCTCTTCCTGTATTGACTGGGGGATAGCAGTTCTTTTTTGGATGATTTTATGAATTAAATGATGACAAATTAGTAAGATTTCTTTTTTTTAAAGACATATTTTATTTTACTTTATTTTTCAGGGCAATGAAGGTTAAGTCACTTGCCCAGGATCACACAGCTAGTAAGTGTCAACTATCTGAGACCACATTTAAACTCAGGTCCTCCTGAATCCAGGGTTAGTGCTTTATCCACTGTGCCACCTAGCTGCCCCAAGATTTCTTTATCTATAGACTTCCCAAGAAATTACAGTAGATTTAAGTGTAACTTGCAGTTGTCAAGTGAAGAACAATCAAGAACAGTCATTTAATAAGTGGGATGCTTTTGGTTGGGCTAAATGGATCAGTTATACAAATGCTTTGCTATATTTTATTGTGAAGATAATGTAATTTCATAACAAAATAAAAGGGTTCATTTTGTTTTGTATAATGGGATATTATCATAATGTTTATGACACATAAGAAGAAGAGTAGCAGTTTGGGATTGTCACACTTTGGAGGTCAATGGGGAATGCTTCATTTTAATTATTTATTTTAATTAAGTGAAGAAAGGAAAATGGAAAGCATTCAGTCTCTATTTAATGAAACTAGTAATTCTCTGCCCTGTAATTTCCATGGATCCACCTCCATACACCTCTGAGCCAAGCAACACCAGATACAATTTCTCAATAGGAAGACTGATAATTGCTCTGCTTAATACAAGAGACTAAAACTGGAAGGGAACCTTAACTCATTTCATCCCACTGCATGATTTTAGGGATAAAGAAAAGGAAACAAAAGGATTTTAAGGAACTTATCCAAAGTTTATAGCTAGTTCATGGTATAGTTGGGGTAGAGCCCAGGGTTTTTTTTGTTTGTTTTTTTTAGTGAGGCAATTTGGGTTAATGGACTTGCCCAAGGTCACACAGCAAGTAAGTGTTAAGTATCTGGGGCCAGATTTGAACTCAGGTACTCCTGACTCCAGGGCCAGTGCTCTATCCACTGCGCCACCTAGCTGCCCCGAGCCCAGGTTTTTAGATGGCCAATTCAATCTTCTAAAAATGGAGTGTGGAAATCGTGGTTATGACATGGATGAAAATTATATCTGGAGAATGTAAGTTTACCTTCAATCCATTCCATAAATAATTATCAAGGACCTACTATGTGCCAAAAAGTGTGTTAAGCACTGAGGATATAAATAAGAGAAAGAAAAATAGTCCCTGCCCATAAGAAGTTTATAATCTTATGGGGGAAGACAATATGGAAAAGAAAGGTAAAAAGCAGGGAAAAGGAAGGAGGTGGACTAGACTCCAGGGTATACTAAAACCAGACAGAACAGCAGATGAGAAGTGGAGTGATACCTTAATAATAACTCAGACAAGGAGAGACTTCATGCTAAGACCACTATCAAATGGAAGACTAAGTAACATAATATACTTCTGTCAGAACTGTTAGAAATTTTTTAAATACCAAATTTTCTCATGATTTTCAATTTTCATCCATGCAAAACAAGCTTTCAAACAGTTATTATTGCTGTTCAGTCATTTCAATCATGTATGACTATTCCTGATTCTACTTGGGGTTTTCTTGGCAAATATACTCAAGTGGTTTGCCATTTTCTTCTCCAGCTCATTTTACAGATGAGGAAACTGAGACAAACAAGTTTAAGTGATATGTTCAGGGTCACAAAACTAATAGGTGTCCAAGGCCAAATTTGAACTCAAAAAGATGAATCTTCCTGACTCCAGGCCCATCACTCTATCCACTGTGCCACCTAGCTGCCTTCCAAACACTACTATACTATTTAACTACATTTCATCAGTGCGGCCAATTCCTGGGATAGAAACTTCTCCACAAGTACATACATATCCACAACTCCTCTGTAACTTATCATCATAGTTGCTTACATCATGGTGACTTGGTAGTGACCACGCCTCTGTGAAGAAGCTAGAATATGACCTGTGGTAAAAAACGGAAGTTTTAGCTGAATCATTTGAGAGTTGAGCACATGCTACTGAAGCGGCTTTTGAAGGACCGCCCTTTTGGGGAGGAGACCTCTGTGTGCCCAATGCTGCCCGGAGAGCTGGCCAAGCACGCAGTGTTTAAAAACTGAGAGTGGAACGGAAGTTTGGACTCTGTCACTCAAGCTCTGGTTCTCGGCCTGGCAGGCAGTTTTGGGATTTGGTGAATTTTATAATGGAATATAGACTAAGCTTAGATCTAAGATTATTCATTTGTATTTCTACTTTCCTATTTCCCTAATCGGTATCACCTTTTTGTTGTCTAATTAATTCCCAAACAATAAAAGCTAACCCCTCACGGATTAAAGCTCAGAGGCTTCTTTTTCTTAGTGGTCTGGGAGATATATAAGGGAAAAGTTAAAGGAGGAGTTTAATACTCTTATATCCAATTTTAAATCTCACAGACCCCAAAGTTTCTATGACTAAACTCCAAATGGTAAGATATTAATCTGTTAGAGGGTAATAGATATATCCTCTACTTTTTGACTTTTAGTCAGATTTATGTCACTGAAGGCCTCCTAGGAAATGTTCAGAATTGCAAAGATACGGCCTGCATTTCCATGCATAGCATCCCATTTCCCAGATGACATCTATTATACAGTATGCACTGACCTGGATAGGTTTTGGAAGATCTGGAAATGTTACTAATAAGGAGACAGGGAGCAGCTGTAGTAGTTGTGACCAACAGCAAATGGAGGATGCCTTGCATGAAAACTACCTTAAATATTGAAGCAGTCAGAGACTTTCTTATACTTGTTCATGACTTTGGTCATTGAGAATCCATTCAGGAGTAACTGAATTGAAACTATCGTGATAAAATTGCTGGAACAATGGTAAATGGCTTTTTCTCTCTCCGTTCTTTTTCTTTTCTCTCCCTTTCTTTTTCTTCCTTCTTTCCTTCCTTCCTTCCTTCATTCTTCTTTTCTTTATTCAGAAAGTTAGCATTGTTTACTCTTAAGTGTTTCTCTCTTCTTATAACTTGCTTTCTGATAATTTGTTTCTGATAGTTTCTAATGTCTTTTTTCTTGTTAAAGGTAAAAATTTTTATAGTGTTCTGTGTGATTGCCTTTGCTATATAAAGTAAGGTAAGAAGCCATTTGATTAAGCAGAATAGAACTAGCTACAGATTCTCATCTCTGACCTTGTGACTAGAGGTCATCTGCAGGCTCAGGATTTTATTTTATGTTCAGTTAACAGTTCATTTGCATAAATCCCCCAAAATGCCTTGGTTAAACTATATATCAGGCTTTGTTTTTTTGCTTATAAGTTAAATGAATCATTGCCTGTAGCTAGCTTGGTCAGTCAAAAAGCTAGTCTGGTCTTAGGCCTCTGACCTTTTGATCCCATAGAACCAAGGCTGGCAGAATGTTTTAAGACAAAATCTCCAAGCATTGGGATACTAAATTGAGGTATCTAGGTGTCGGGGCTCTGGAAAAGATGTCCCTAATTCCTTTTCATTTTCATAGCACCATGACTTTGGTTTACTACTGTAAAAATGGTAATCACCAATGCAGGATGGTGATAGCAGGAAGCTTTAACCTAGCTGGACTTGTAGTTTAAGTCACCATTTTTTTTTTTTGTGGGGCAATGAGGGTTAAGTGACTTGCCCAGGGTCACACAGCTAGTAAGTGTCAAGTGTCTGAGGCCAGACTTGAACTCAGGTCCTTCTGAATCCAGGGCTGGTGCTTTATCCACTGCGCCACCTAGCTGCCCCAAGTCACCAATTTTTAACGGAAACAAATGCACAGTATGCTTTCTTAATAATATAAATACTTAAATATGCAAATGAATCAATGAATGAATATATATTGTGTCTGAGGCTGAGCAGTCTCCTACCACCTGGCTGGGAGTCAAGACATAAAAAGGAAAAAGATAAGACAAGAATGCCAGGCACTTATGTGGCAATAGAAGTGGTCTGATATTTCGCCTTACCTCTTTCTCTTTGGAGGGGGGATACCCTCCTAATCTGAACTCTCCCCTCCACAGCAATATCTCCTGACTACCAGAAGGTAGAAATATGGGTTACATCCCACTGTTTCCATTGCCTAGACCAGATCATGGACTTGTATCTAATAGATTCACATTGTCCCTTTTATCACTATCTGACTTTGCATCCTCTCATGCTTGATCTTTTCTGATTGCCCCAGTTATGGGAAACTCAGAAAAAATAGAACCTAACCTGACCCAGGCATCCATAAAACATATGCAGTCAAGTTTCCATCTCCACAGTACTCCTTGGAATCCCCTGAATCACACGGCTGCTAGCTCTGTGCTGTAGGAGAGTGACCAGTAGTTATCCCCAATTTCAACTTCACACATACAAACACACACATTTTTAAAAACTAATATTTTTTTCCAATGGTAAACTGAATTACACAGCATGAACAGAATAAGTTGTTTTTCCAAACCAACCCCTCTTTTGAGCTTTTCTATTTCCATTGAGATTAATATAATTTTCAGTTTAACAGGTTTTTAACCTCCTACTTATCCTTGGCTCCTCATTCACTTAAAATATCTCTTTAAAGTTACCAAATATTTAATTACCAAAAATTATGGTCTTATTTTCAATTTTCATTCTTTCTTGACTTCTCTGTAACATTTGCCACTGTTGACCAGTCTACTTCTGGATACTTAATCCCTCCTCTATGTATTATTTTGACCCTGCTCTTCCTTGGTTGTCCTCTGACGTATCTGGTCACTACCTTGAAATTTGCTTTTATGGATTATAATCTATTTCATGCTCCCCAGCTTTCAGTATACTCAAAAATTCTATCCTGGAATTTTTCTTTCTAAATTGTGCCATTTGCAATTTCTCATTCATATTCACCCTACATATTCAATGTTATCAAATCCTGTCATTTCTATATTCACAACATATTTTGCATATATTCCCTTTTCTCCACTAACATATCTACATCTTGTTGCATAACCATAGCACCTCTGGCCTGGAATATTTCCATTCTTTTTTCATGTGGAATAAGGGAATGTCACCAAAAAGGTGTTATTCAGTGGTACTAGTGCCTTGGGTAGCAGCTCCCTTTCACATGACCCATACATCCCTACTAATCTAGTTTATTTACTTGCCTTGGGATTATACATCAGTCAATCAAAAAATATTTATTAATTGCCTATCATATTCAAGAAATCATACTAAGAACTTAAGATGCAAAGATGAGGAAGAAGTGCACTTCAGAGATGAAGACAGAAAATATAATTTAATTCAGGTATCGTGAAGAACAGCAAGGAGGACAGCTTGATTATGCTGTGAAGTACGTATAGTACGTACATATAGTAATCAAGCTGGAAAAGTATGAAGAGGCCATTTATATTTATGTATATGCACATACGTGTGTATATAGATACATTGTTCAGTTGATTCAGTTGTGTCCAACTATTCATGATCCCGTTTGGGGTTTTCTTGGCAAAGATAGTGGAATGCTTCTCTTCTCTAACTAGTTATGCAGATGGGGAACTGAGGTAAACAGAATTGAGTGACTTGCCCAAGGTCACACAACTAGAAAGTGTCTGAGGCCAGATTTGACTTGAGATTTTCCTGAATCCAGTACTGGCACTCATCTACTGTGGCACCTAGCTGACCCATACATGCAAGCACACAAACATGCCTGCATGCATGCATACATACATACAATGTATACATAAATTGTGTATACACAATGACTACATGCACACATGTATACATATACATATATCCATACACATACACAAACACAGAAACACACATATACATGCACAATATATACATAAACATATGCATGAATTTGAATTCTCCTTATTCGTGGTAGTTCTATTACATCAACTTACCACAAATGCTTAATTAGCTAATCTTGAACTGTTGCTCCTAGGGGAAATTTAAGGTTAGGTTCCTGTGATCCTCTGGTCACATTTGCTAAATTATTTTCCTGAGTGGTTTCATGCACAGATTGGTGAATTTCTGCTTCCTTTTTCTGGATGTACCATCATTTTGATTCATCAACATTGACATCATGATCAAAAGCACTATAGTTCATGACTGAACAAAGCTTATCTAACCTATGTATTATCTCTGTATGATAGATCATAACCTTTTTGTGCAAAAGTACACTAGACAGCGCCTCAGAACTATAGTTGAGGGGCTATTTTAAACAAAAAAAAAATCACCAACAAAAAGTATAAAAGTGTGAAAAATGCGGCACCAAAAAAACTGCAAAAAGGACACGTGTTTATCATATGAAAGATGAAACAAGCAGGTAGAGTGTTACCTTTGACCTCACCTGGGAATGTGGGTGGGGAGGAGGCAACTCAAATTCTTCACCACTTTGCATGTATCTGTGAATGATTATGAAAGTGGTATACATATTGATTTGGGGGTTACATATACATTTCAGCGAGAAGGCAAATTCACAAGCATGTAATCTGTGAATAATGAGTATCAAACATACATGTAATTTTTGCTTTTCAAATGCCTTCATATTTTATTTATATGGTCATTTTCAATACTTATAAAGGTTAAATCAATGTATTATCTTCATAATTATATATTTAATAATAATTTGATGTTAATATTTAGCACAATAATTATGTATATATCTGTCTGACTATATGCATGCATTTATGTACACATATATAATGCATGTATATATGTATATTCATATGCAGACTTATATGCATATATACACTCCCCTTAGGGTTAATGGGGGCCCCTCATGTTTATTTAGATAACAGTCAGATTTGAGTTTTAGGGAAAACATTTTAGTGCTTCTGGAGTGGTTGGATTGGAGTGAAGAGACACTAGGAGCAGGAGACCAAATAAGAGACTATTGCAATAAATCCATGTGAGAAGTCATGAAGGTCTGAACTACTTTGGGATTACATTCAAACCATTTCATCAGTTCTAAAAAGTATCTGGGACAGATATTGACTACAACAACCCTTTGTGCAATATTAACCAAAGCCCCATGGTAATGCTGCAATATCTGAGATAATATGGCTAATGGAAAGAAGGAAGCCCATGATAAAACTCTATCTATGTAAGCTACAGAGCAGCATTTATTCTAAGCAACCATTTAAGCTTTCACTAAGTAGCTACCCAACAAGATTGCAATTTTCAACATCAGGAAAAAAAATCACTCAGCCCTGACTTTGATGGATGCTGTCCTCACAAATTTGCCACATACTGTTTTAGGCACTAGATTATTTGCCTAAGTGATCACTGCATGATTAACTATGCATGAAGAAGTGAGTGTATAATCGCTTCTACATATCATGCTATAGCAAATAAAGTTTTTTTTTTCCCTCTTCCCCAACAGTTTTCTGATTAAATGCTGAAGGGGATAAATATAAATCCCTGACTGATAAGGAAGCTTGATGGCATGCTATTCAGAAATATGCTAAATGTTTGTTAAATAATTTATCCACCACTGTTATGAACTCATAGCAAGAGCTACCTTTCTTAGTCTATGAAGCAAGTATTTACCTTCTGCTGTCATCTGATTTAAATGGAAAGAGCACTACCTTAAAGGATCCATTTATCAATAGGTGGAGTATTAGGTGAGGTATTCTTTTGATGAAATTTAAACTGGGACTACAATCCTCCAAGAGATTTGTTGATACTTTCTCTTGTCTAGGAAAAAAAAAAAAAAACAACCACCATAAGGGCACTAAAAGACAAGAAGATGATCTAAAAGGGTTTTTTCCTCGCAGAAAGTCTTATAGTTCTGGTCAATTAACATCCCTGATGTGGTAAAGTATAGAGGAGTATTACCAAATTGCATGCTGAACTAGAGGTTCTCTCAGGTTGAAGGGTATTTAAGAGAGAGGTGAATGACAGACATTCTCCACTTTGCCTGGGGCAGCAAGAACTCCAGTGTCACCCTTGTCCAGCTGTGTTTCCAAGAAGAACTAATTTGGGACAGCGGGTTTTGATGCTGAAAGCTAGCAGGGAGATAATAATGGAATTGTAGGGAGAAGCATCTGCTCACCAATTAAACTGGTGATGGCATATAAAAAATAAAAAAAAAAGCTTGCTCTGCAGAATGGAAGCAGGGATGTAGAGATAAAAGAAACAGGGTCATTGTAGTTATAAGAATAGGGCAAGAAATTCATATTAGGGCATTCAAACTCCAATATTATTCCTTATTCACTCACTTTTCTCAGAGATTTTGGACCATTGAGCAAAAGGGAAAAGAAATGGTCTTTAAAAATATTCTGAGATGAAAACAGCAAATTTAACATCTGTTTTATTTCCTGGGGGAAGAGACAAATATAGTCTTCTGAATGAAAATGATTTAACAGTTCTCCTATAATAAGAATTCTAGGTAAAACTGAAGTTTAAATACTAGACAAACTTTGTTGTTTTTTTTTTTTCATCAATGGAGGGGCAGGGGAGAATGGAGGTGTAAATGACCCAAAACTGAATAATACAAACATTTATAAAGTGATAAATAAGGTATAAATAAAAAGCTTTAAATGGGAGTCAGTTGCATAATGGTTAGTGAATTATTGGGCGTGTATCCACAGAGAAATGGCATTAAGCCCTCTCTTTGACACATACTGGCCTGTGAGGGCCAAAATTTGATATACGGAGCATTATTTGGGTGACTCACCTTAATATTGACTCTCCTCTGAACTGCCCTTTTTAGATATTTCTCCCAGGCCAATAAGAAAGGAGGCTCTAAGTTTTAGTTCACAAAAGGATAAGATTTTATTACTTGGGAATTAATTAAACAACAAAGGTGAAACTAATAAAAATCAGAGATAAGGAAATAGGAAAATAGAAATACAGATAAATGCTCTCACCTCTAAACTTAGCCTATGAAATCCTCAGACCGTTTTTTATTAGGCTAATTCAAAGGAATTTAGGGTTTTCCGTCATTAACTCACCAAACACCTGAACAGCCCACCAGACCTAGAACCAGCATGCATCACTCAATCAACAGTCACTACGCTGAGACAGCACATGAACAAGCACTGCCAGAGCAAGGGCCCAGAAGGAAAAAGACGTAGTTCTGGAAGACATCTAGCATTCCAGAAGCAGCCTGCCTCAATCTCTCCTCCCCCAAAAGGGGAGGTCCTTCAAAAGCTGCCTTTCTGAGCTCAGTAGCATATGTAACCTCGGGGTGGGCCAGGTGTGGCCCCTCTCAAATGAGTTAGGTAAAAATGGTACTATTAATCTTTACCACAAATAATTTTTACCACAGGCCATATATGATCATGGCTAAATCATCTAACATCTAAGGGATCCAGATAATTCTCTAGGACTCTTAAGTTTCAGAACAATTGCCAATTTATATGAGTGGAGAGATTTTCATCACAATATCAATTCAAAGACAACCTTAGCTCCTCTCCAATACTACCCCACCCCAACAACAGTTATAAAGTAATGAGACTATTTTTTATAAACATTTTTATTTATAGTTTAGGGTTCCAATTTTTGTCCCTCCTTCCCTCCCACCCCTGCCACCTCCCTGAGGTGGTAAGCAATCAGATATCGGTTATACATGTATGATTATGTGAAACATTACCATATTAGTCATTTTGTATAAGAAAACTTGAATAAAAGAAAAAAATGAAAGTAAAAAAACAGCATGCTTCAGTCTGTGTTCCATCAATATTAATTCTTTCTTTGGAGGTAGATTGTATGTTTCAACAATAGTCCTTTGCAATTGAGACTATTTTTTTTTAAAGAAAATAATGTTCTGGTAATCCAAAGAAACCATGATCTTATTAATTTGGGTATTATCTCCAGTTCTCTATTCATGCCCTCCAAACCTCTAGAGCTTTCATCAATAAGTTATGCACCCGGCAATCGGGCCAACACACCAAACACCCGCCAGAGGAATATGCCCCAGTGCCTCTGAATCATCTGCAGCACCAGCATCTTCTGGAACTGAGCACATGGTTGGACTGAACGGCTGGCCCGGGGGGTAAGTGCAGGGGTACCAGTGGACTGGGGGAAAGGATTCGACTGTCCCACCCCAGAGGGGAACCAGGAAGAAATCCTGAGTGGCGGGAGACCCAGGTGGGGGAGGGGAGCAGGGGAGCAGGCTCATCAGAAGTTGAGAACCACACCACAGAAAGCTTTGCTGGTTGGTTGCTTAGTAAAGTAGGCCTGAGGTTATCTCTGGATCTGAGAACAGGCCAGGTGAGATTAAAGCCTGCCCCCCCCCAACCCAAAACACCTGGGACCCTCTAAAGCTGAGAACAGGAACGGAGCCGAGAAGCAGCCCCACCCCCCACCCTTACCCCACAGTGGAGAGTTTAAAATCAAATGAACATGAGGCCAGGCAGGCTGAGAAGCCCAATCATCCCCCGATCATGCTGTAGCTTGAACAGTGTGTCCTGGAGGCAGCACCACACTTTAAGGAGTTAAAAGCCAAGAGATAGTAAGCCAGAATGAGTAGGCAGAGAAAGCAGAAGACCATCAAAAACTTCTTTGGGGGTAAGGTAGACCACAATAAATTATGCACCCAAGTTTTTAAGTGCTTTCCTTATGTTTTCTTCATATTCTGCTGATAACAATGGGGCATATTGGCTGTCAATCATTTTCCCTTCATTGTCACCATAAGACCATCCCATCATATTTTTCTCTTTTTTCTTTCCAATTCATACATTTCTCTGGTGGCAGCCTTTGTGCCACTTATCCTTCATAGTTCCTCAATTAACATGGATTACAGCCCACTTGTGTTTGCCATTTGCCTCTGAGTGATACTCAACTTCAGTTCTTTGGTGGCAGTAGAGTGCTACAAATCAGTCATGTACCATTATCAGAAGAATATTGGTATTTCAAAGATGAGCTTTTGCTTCATGCAGGAGCTTGGTGTCTTTAAAAGAATTCTGCCATTTCCCAAAGATTCACTTTCCAAATTGTGCAATGCAATTTATTCAATCATGTTCATGCTTCTGAATTCACATTCAGAATTTCTCCTGTGGAATCATCACCATATATCATAATTGGAAGTTAAGTTTTAATGCCTTAGAGTTATACCTACCCCCCCACTCCAAATGTATTGCCAGCTTGATGGTTTACCTTATTCACCATACATTGGCTTTTTCTAAAAGTCAAATTCATTCTCAAAGGATTAATACTTATGACCTATTTTGGTATTCAAAAGACCGTGTTACAGGGATTTGAAAGTGATTCAAAATTAGGACATCTAAAATATTTTGAGCAATAGCAGGCCAATTGGATGGGTATGTGGTCTCCAAGGATGGTTACTTTGAAGGAGATAATATTCATTTGGACAAGTAATATTTGGCATGCATATTTGTAAAATTTCAAGTTTATGGAATCATTTTAAGAGGTACAATGACTCCAGTTCATCCTGGGAGCATTTAAAGGTGGACCTATAAAAAAGGACAATAAACAGGATAAAAGTGAGAAAAAATAGTCAAGATATTTACCATATTTTTTTCTGTCATAAATTATAATACAGCTATCACATTTGAAATCTAATATCCTAGTTCCAAAAATATTTATACAGTAAACAGAGGGAATTAATTCACAGGCCAAAAATGCATGTCTTGTATTAGCTAGAATCATTGTGCTAAGTATCTAAGAGTCAATCAACTAAGTATAATAAGTGATATCAACAAATTTGTTGACAACCCTTTCTCCTGAATATTCTCTCTTCCCTCAGCTTTTGAGACTCTCTATACTCCTGATTTTCTTTCAACATTTAGTCATCCCTTCACTGTCTTCTTTAGTAAATCCTTATACTAAGGCTAATATAATTCATCCCTATGTTTTGGGGGGTTTTGGGGGATTTTTGCAGGGCAATGAGGGTTAAGTGACTTTCCCAGGGTCACAGAGCTAGTAAGTGTCAAGTTTCTGAGGCCGAATTTGAACTCAAGTTCTCCTGAATCCAGGGCCAATACTTTATCCACTATACCACTTAACTGCCCCTATCATCCCTGTCTAGATAATCCTCAAACCTATATCTCCAGCCCTGACTTTTTAAAAGATACTGATACACAACTGCCTGAATATGTCACCCTATTATCATTCTCCTAGTCACCTGGAAGTTCTAACTGAACCTCAAACTCACTTATCTCTCTGATAAAAACTGCTATAACTTTTGACTCTACTACTTCTATCAGTAGTACAGCCATTCACCCAGTGTCCCATATTCGAAGCCTTGGTGTTTTCTTTGTCTATTTCCTCTCCATTCTTCCAATATTATCAATTATTAAGTCCTGACCCTTTTGTCTCTGAGAGATCTCTTGGATCCATCCCTCTTCAGTACTCCCACCTACACCCTAATTATAATATCTCATTAATAATTGCAAGGAAAATTGCCACATATTCTGGTGAAGTCTTTCTTGCCTCTACTCTCTTCATTCACACCAGTGATGAATTAACCTATGTTTTGTGTAGATTATGTCTCAGAATTCTTTTATTCAGAATTCCTCAGGACCTCTCTATTGTCTGCTGAATAAGGTGCAAATCCCTTAGATTTGAATTCATGGTTCTCTGTAAACTGGATTTACTCTGCAATTCTAGCCTCTAATCTTATGTGCTTCAAAAAAAAATTTGATTCCATACCAGCCCGTATGCATGCCTTACACTTCCCTATTTCTGAATTTATATTCACACTGTACCTAAGATCATAAATAACCTTTCCCCATCATTTTGTCTTTGAATTCCTACCTATTCTTTAAAGCTCAACTCTCATACTATTTCCATGAAGATTTTCCTGTTTACCTTGTCGGTGATGACCTTTTAGCCCAGAAATACCCTCTTGATTTCGTATCACTGATTGGACTCTTCTAAAATATTTATTTTTCAATGAGTTTTTCTTAGTGCCTTTTGCATTTACATCACTGAATAAACTATACTACTTTATTCTTAACCTCTTGAATTGAACACGTCCTTGTGATAAAGCAAAACAGGTAAGCAAAAATGAGTAATTCAGCAACTTTATCTAAAAATTAGGCATCACATTTTCCATGTAGAACCCCTATTTTCTATCAAGAAAATCAATGTATATTTCACTGTTTGTTCTTTAGGACCATAATGGGTTTTCCATTTACTTAAAATTTGGCTTCATTTTAGTGATCTCTTTCATTTATATTACTGTAACTACTGTCTATATTCTGAATCTGCTTATTTCGCTCTTTATAATTTCATACAAATCTTCCCATAAAATTTTACAAGGGCAGGAAACATGTCACATAGCATGGTTTTCTGCACTAAGAAGGCACTTAATATATGCTAGTTGATTTGGATTGAATAAGTATGAAAGCAATATTGTCCAAGGGTAAACAATGTAGCTAATTTCCCAAGGATAATCATGATGCCATGATTCTCAAATAACTTAGAGAAAGCTATATAAGTTAATGCAAAAGTATTTCCATTATAATTTTCATCTCTAGATTAATATTTCATTTTTCCAACTGCTGTAAGAGGAAAAAAGTGAATATTAGTGCACATTCTTTCAAGTAAAGTAATAAAAAAAATAATTATGATGATGATGGTCACAACAACCAACACATTCCCTTAAAAGTCCTGCCCACAGTTCACATTATTAGGAAATATTAATTCCCCACAAATGTTGGGTAATATCAACTAGGGTGATGTACAGCCTTAGGAATCTGTGTACCCTTAGGTGTCTGGTAGATAGAGTCTTGGTAGTATGCTTGAAACACTAGCAAAATGGTCTCTGACAATAAGAATGACTGAGTAACTGGATAAGTCAATTGGTCACTGTGATCAAACTACATCAATTAATAAAAGGCATACATAGGATGTTTTAGTGTTATAGGATGACCTTTGTCAATTCTATCATGATGGTTATTATCTCAGCACTGAAGAGAGTATAACAAATGGTGTTCCTTTGTACTCTGGTTCTAAAAGAAGTCAAAACAGACTGAAACAACTCTGAAATGCCAGCATCCCTCCCTGACTTAAATGTTTCAGGGCAAATGGCACTGACAACTAGAAGGTATCAAATGAGTGGGAGAAAAGGGACTTAAGATAATTTTTTATTTTATTATTCACCAGAATTATATGAGAGCAAAACTGACAGTGAATCTCAGAAATTATATGCAAATGGTTTATTCTGTTTTTGTCAATATTACTCACTACCTCAAGACAAACAACAATGTACTTTCAAATAGTATAAAAATAAAGAAAAAATGTCATCCCTAAAATTAGATTAAATGAAATAAGACTAAAACAAAAAAAAACCCTAATAAAATGTGAAGAGTTAAAATTTGGTGAGCCTAAGGTCCATGAAAATTTTTGCTTAAGCAAATTCTAGAAATTATACTCAATAATGAAACAGATGGCAAAAAGAACACCTATATTCTCGAATGGCTTTGACAATAATATAGGCACCATACCAGATTTCAAACTGTTTTACAACATGGTAAACATCAAAACAATCTGCCATTGGATAAGAAATAGAATGGTGGATCAGTGCAATAGATTAGGTACACAAGGCACAGTAATAAAGGCCAATAATGACCTATTGTTTGATAAACCCAAAGACTCCTGCTTTAGGGTTAAAAACTCACTACTTGACAAAACTATTGGGAAAATTGTAAAGAAGTTTGGCAAAAAGTAGGTACAGACCAACATCTCACATCACATAGCAAGATAAGGTCAAAATTGGTGCATGATTTAGACTTAAAATGGGGTCATGATTTAGATATAAGCAAATATGGGGAACATGGAATCATTTACCTGTCAAGTCTTTTTATGGTGGAAAAGAATTGAAAATTGAGGGTATGCCAAAGCATAAGAATAGGCAATTTTCAGATGAAGAAATCAAAGCTATCTATTGCCATATGAAAAGATGCTCCAAATCACTACTGATCAGAGAAATACAACTTAAAACAACTCTGAGGTACCACCTCACCCCTATCAGATTGGCTAATATGACAAAAAGGAAAATAATAAATGTTGGAGAAGCTGAGGAAAAATTAGAACACTAATGCATTGTTGGTGGAGTTTTGAGCTGATTCAACCATTCTCAAAAGCAATTTGGAACAATACCCAAAGGGAAATGGGGTTGTGCATACCCTTTGATCCAGTAATACCACTACTAGGTCTGTATCCCAAAGAGATCATAGAAAAGAGAAAAGGAACCACACATACAAAAATATTTATAGCAGCTCTTTCTGTGGTGGCAAAGAACTGGAATTCAGGGAATTGCCCATCAATTGGGGAATGGATGAACAAGTTGTGGTATATGAATGTAATGGAATACTATTGTGCTGTAAGAAGTGATGAGCAGGAGAAGTTCAGAGAAAACTGGAAGGACTTACATGAACTGATGCTGACTGAGAGGAGCAGAACCAGGAGAACATTGTACACAGTAACAACAACATTGTGTGATGAACAATGAGGATAGACTTGGCCCGTCTCAATAATGCAACAATCCAAAACAGTTTCAAAGAACTCGTGATAGAAAATATTCTCAACATCCAGAAAAAAGAACTGTGGATTATGAATGCAGATTGAACCATACTGTTTCTACTTTCAGACCGGTTTTTTTTTTCTGATTCTTCTTTCACAATATGACTAATGTAGAAATATGCTTACTGTGAATTTACATATACAACCTATATCAGACTGCTTTCCATCCTGGGGAGGAGGGAGGGAAGGGAGGGTGGGAGAAAAAAAAATTGGAACTAAAAATCCTGTGAAAACGAAAACAAAAACAAAAACAAAAAAGGCTGTTCGACACCATAAATAAATCTACTGCAATACATTCTTCCAAAATATTTGAGAAACACTTTAATACCTGTAAACACCAGCATTTGTAGTAGTCTTCATCATAGTAAAACCTTTTAGAAGAAAGGCTAAGTCATCAAGGATTATCTTTCAGGAAAGTTGTTGAACACCATTATGGTGGAAGACATTCAATTGTTAATGAAGATTAACAAAAAAGCACTGAGAGATTGTATCAGTATCTACTTCATATACTGAAGAATAAAAATGAAACTTGAATATCATTGCCCATAAAGGTAGCAACGATAACAAAAACTACATAAAGGAATCCAAAAAACAAGGCATATGAAAATGTTATTTTTCCTTAATCAGAATTTTTTTTGAAGTCAAAAGGTTTAGGTGATTTGAAGAATTAATGAAGTACAAAAATAAAAATAACACAATAAACATTAAAAAGACACTATTACAATCTTGAGAAATAAATAAAAGACTGGAGAGAAACAATCTACTTCCTTCTTCCCCACAAATATACATACAAAAAGAATGATGTGGAAATTTTCTAGTCATCTTTATGGCTGAAAGAAGTCCAAAGAATGAAAGCATATTTAGCTTATGCACTTTGAGTATAATGAATGACAGAATAGTTACATTAAGAGAAAAGATTGAGAGTTTAGCTTCTCAGCAAAACTAAAAAGCACAGGGCTGGACAACATACATTATCATTTACTCAAATGAAAGCTGGTAAAGTATTTTACTGGTAATTCATGTGCCTCTTCTAAGAAGCAAGTCTAATCCCACTTTTAGTTGTTGTTTTTTTTTAAATAAGGCATAAAAATACATTACTAAAAGATGAAAATACCATCAGACTCTCCAAATACAGACCAGTGATATGATAGCATACTCTGTACAAAACATAAAGTCAATAACCCTTTTTGAAACACTTATAATGTGCCAGCCACTGTGCTAACCTCTTGTCATTTAAAAGAATAAAGAAGAAGACTATCTCTGACTTCAGGAGTTAACATTCTATTGGGGATGGGGGAGAGAACATGTTGATAACTATATTTGAATAAGATATTGGGGCACAGATGGAAAGAATTATATGAAAGAAACCTTACAGCCTTACAAGGGTGTGGTGTACGCAAGAAAGGCCCCTTGTAGAAGACAGGATTTGAGTTGGGTCTTGAAGGAAGCCAGTGAAGCTAAGAGGCAAAATAAGATGCAGAACACTACAAGCATGTAGAAGGCAACTGCAAAAGCACAGAGTAGCAAGAAACATCATATACAATAAATAGCAAGAAGGTCAGTATACCTAATTCAGAGTTTAGGGAAGGAAGTAAAGTGTAAGAAGTCTGAGAAAATAGGAAGAAGCCACATTGTAAAAGGAGGATATTTAAATTTTGAAGAAATATTTAAATTCCAGAGGACTTTATTTGGTCACTGAAATAATGAGAAACCAATGGATTTTATTGAGTAGAGGAATGACATGATCAGATCCAAACTTTCCCAGGTAAAGAGAAGATGAATTATAGTATGGAGAAATTAGAACCTGGGAAATCAAGCAAAAGGCTATTGGTGTCTAGGCAAGAGGTGATGAGAAACTAATTTAGAATGGTGGCTCTATAAGTGGAGAAAATATTATATGTATGAGAAATGTTGTAAATGAAGAAAATAATATTTTTCAACTCGAATGACTGAAAAATTCCATAAAGACAAAAAAAGAGCATATTTGCTGAAAAACAAAAAAGACAGGCCAAAAATCCAAGGCATATAGAGAGTAAATTAACATGAATTCAGTAATTATAGTACAAGCTGCTCATAAGCATTGTTATACAAATAATGCCTTTGTTGAAGATCACATTGACTGACTGAATGAATGAATGTAATAGATCAATAAAAGCATTTACTCCATATTGAGTACTCTATTAAGCACTAATGATGTAAACTTAAAAGTAAAGGCAATTCTTACATTCAAAGATCTAACATTCTTTTTTTACTTCATTAAATATTTTCCAATTATATATAAAAAATTAACATTCACTTTTTAAAATTTCATGTTCCAGATTATCTCCCTCTTTTCCATTCCCCTCCTTGAGAAGACAAGCAATTAAATGTTGATTATATGTGTGAAGTAATGCTAAACATATTTCAATGTTTATCATGTTCTGAACATAGACACAAAATTAAAAATAAAAATTTTTAAAGTATGCTATAATCTTCACATAGAGTCCATCAGCTCCCTCTTTCTGAAGATAGATAACATTTTGGGTCCTTTGGAATTATCTTGGATCATTGTCTTGGCCAAAGGAACGGAGTCATTCACAATTTATCATCATTCAAATTTTGCTGTTGTGTACAATATTCTCCTGGTTGTGCTCAATTCATTTTGCATCAGTTCATATAAATCCCCCCAGTTTTTTCTGAAATCATTCTCCTCATCATTTCTTATAGTACAGTAGTATTACATTGCAATCAGATATCACAACTTGTTCAGCGATTCCCCAATTGATGGGCATCACCTCAAATTCCCAATTCTTTGCAACCACAAGAGCTGCTATAATATTTTATTTATAGATAGATAGATGATAGATAGATAGATAGATAGATAGATAGATAGATAGATAGATAGATAGATAGATAGATAGATAGATAGATGGACAGATAGCCTTTACCCTTTTCTTTTGCTCTTGTTGGGATACACACCTAGTAGTGGTATTTCTGGGCCAAAGGGTATGATGCAGAGTTTGATAGCTTTTTGGGCATAGTTTCAAATTGTTCTCCAAATTACTTGGAACTTTTAAGAACTCTACCAACAGTGATTAACATCCAGCTTTCCCACATCCCCTCCAAAATCCAATATTTTCTGTTTTTTGTTATATTTGCCACTATGATAAGTGTAAGGTGTTACTTCAGTGTTGTTTTAATGTGCATTTCTCTGATCATTAGTGACCTAGAGCATTTTTTCATATTATTATAGATAGCTTTGATTTCTTTGTCTGAAAACTGCCTGTTCATATCCTTTGACCATTTATCAATCAGGGAATGACTTGCATTTTTAAAAAATTTGACTCTCATCTCTATATAATTGAGAAATGAGGCCTTTATCAAAAGTACTTGTTTTAAAACTGCTGGGAAAACTGGAATATATTATGTCAGAAACCAGGCAAAGACCAACATCTTAAACCTTATACTAAAATAAGGTCAAAATGGGTACGTGATTTAGACAGAAAAGGTCATACCATAGGTAAATTAGGAGAGGAAGGAATAGTTTACCTCTCAGATTTATGGAAAGGAGAACAGTTTATGACCAAACAAGAGATAGAGAATATTATGAAATGCAAAATGGATGATTTTGATTACATTAAATTAAAAAGGTTTTGTACAAACAGAAGCAATACATCCCAAAATTAGAAAGGTCACAGAAAACTGTAATACAATTTTTACAGCCAGTATTTCTGATAAAGGCCTCATTTCTAAATTATTTATGTATATATGAAACTAAATCAAATTTATAAGAATCTAAGTCATTCCCCAATTGAGAAATGGTCAAAGGATATGAATAAGAAGTTTTCTGATGAAGTCAAAGCTATCTATTGCCATATGAAAAAATGTTCTAAATCACTGATTAGAGAAATGCAAATTAAAACAACTCTGAGGTATCTACCACCTGTTACCTATCAGATTGGCTAATATGACAGAAAAGGAAAATAATAAATGTTGGAGAAGCTGTGGAAAAATTGGAACATTAATACATTATTGGTGGAGCTGTGAACTGATCCAACCATTCTGGGGAGAAATTTGGAACTATGCCTAAGGGGCTACAAAGCTGTGCATACCCTTTGACCCAGCAATCCCACTTTGTGGTCTTTTTCACAAAGAGATCATAAAAAAGGGAAAAGGACTCACATGTGCAAAAGTATTCATAGCTCGGGTCGCTGAGCTCGGCGGTGAGGGGGACTCCAGCTCGGCCATCTACACGTGCTTGGTTACCCACGCGCCTCCCAGGGCCCGGGCCCCAAGGCTCCTCGCGGGAGAAAGCGCAAGGCGGACATGACGACGGACGGGGAAGTCGAGAAGCCTGAGAAGCTGGCCCAGGGCGGCAATGCAGGCGGGGGAGAGACCAGCGTGGTCATCGAGCACTGCCGAAGCTGACGCGTGTACGCGAGCCATGCGAAGGCCGTGGGCCAGGCGCTGCGCCTCGCCCACTCGGGGCTGCTCGTGCGGCTGAACCCCGGCAAGCACGGCCGGAGCAGCTTCGACGTGACGCTGCAGCGGCCCGACGGTAGCCGAGCGGAGCTTTGGAGCGGGATCACGAAGGGCCCCCCGTGAAAACTAAAGTTCCATGAGCCCGGGCAGGTGGTAGAGGAGCTTAAGAAGCATTGGGCCTGACGACGCCCGCGCAGGACGCTCCATGACGAGCTGTCCGTGTCCAGGGATCCGGAGCATCCATGACAAAGCACGACCAAACCTCGCCGTCGTGTCCCTGAAGCTGTGGCTCCTTTTACGGGGCGGGAAGAGGGGGAGCGGGGGCGGACTTGGCCCTGTCGAGTCGTTAATAAAATCCTTGGGTACCCAGTGCCTGGGGTGGCGCGTTGATTTCTAGGGGCGGCCTCCCTTCTCTTCCGAGGCGCACCTGCTTATGGCCCAGAGAGACTCAGAGTCCTGGCAGGTTTTTAAACGGTTTATTCCAAATGAAGTGCATCTCCTCTAAACCCACTTCCTGGAAGTGAAGCAACGATCTCCCCTGGGTCTCCAGCAGAGCTATCTGGACAACCTGAGGTGAACACCTGAGAATGTCAAGGAAGAAGGACTAGCCAGATTCTGGTGGGGGCCATTCCCCTATCCCCCCCACCCCCCATTCTGCTCTGCAAGATTGACCACGGGCTTCTTTCCCCCAGGATGTGCCCTGTGGCTGCCTGCCCTCCAACTCACTTTTCCTGCATTAGCTGTTATTAAGGCATCCCTACCAGGCCCTAGGTAGGAGGTCTACACTCTTAGCTCTGAAACCACTAAGTACCTACCGTGGGCTTCCTTTCCTTATTCCAAGGTAAGGCAGAATGCCATTACCATGTAACAAGAGATGGAAATGCACCTTAGTAAATAAATACTTCCTACCCAGGCTAAAAAAAAAAAAGTATTTATAGCTGCTCTATTTGTGTTAGCAAGGAATTGGAAATTGAGGGGATGCCCAGAAAATGGCTGATCAAGTTGTGGTATATGAATGTAATGGAATATCATAGTGTTCTAAGAAATGTAGAGCAGGCAGATTTCAGAGAAACCTGGAAGGACTTACATGAACCAATGTTGAGTGAGATGAGCACCATGAGAACATTGTACACAGTATCAACAACATTGTATGTTGATCAACTGTGACAGACTTGACTCTTCTCAGCAATACGATGGTCGAAGATAGTTCCAAAGGACTCATGATGGAAAAATGCTCTCCAAATCCAGAAAAAAAAATAACTGGAATCTAAATGCTGATTGGAGCATACTATTTCTTTTTTTTGTTTTTCTTTTTTGAGGTTTTTCCCTTTTGCTCTGATTCTTCTTTCACAGCATGACTAATGCAGAAATATGTTTAATGTGATTGCACATATATAACCTATATCAGATTGCTTTCTGTCTTGTGGCAGAGGGAAGGAGGGGATGGAGGGAGAAAAATTTGAAACTAGAAATCTTATAAAAACAAATCTTGAAAACTATCTCTACATGAACTAGAAAATAAATAAAATACTTTTTTGATTAAAATTAAAAAAGAAGAGGAACTCCCACACCTCACGATTTGCATTTTCCACATGAAAAAAAAGTACTTGTTTCAAAAATTCCAGTTTTCTGCTTCCCTTATAATCTTGGTTACATTGTTTTATTGTGCAAAAACTTGTTAAATTTATATACTCAAAATGATATATTTTACATTTTGTTTTGCTCTCTATATCTTCTTTGGTCCTAAATTCTTTGTCCATCAATCTGACAGATAAACAATTCCATACTCTTCTAATTTGCTTATGGTACCATCCTTTATGTGTAAAGCATGTATCCATTTTGACCTTATTTCGGTATACAGTGTGAGATGTTGGTCTATACCTAGTTTCTGCCATACTGTTTTACAGTTTTCCCAGCAGGTGGGGTGTGTGTGTGTGTGTGTGTGTGTGTGTGTGTGTGTGTGTGTGTGTGACATAATGAGTTTTTGTTCCAAAAGCTTGGACTTTGGGTTTATCATATAATAGATTACTATAGTCATTTACTATATTGTAATTTGTACCTATTCTATTCCACTGATCCACCTCTCTATTTCTTAGCCAGTATCAGATTGTTTTGATAATTACCACTTTATAATACAGTTTGCGATCTCTACTTCTAGACCACCTTCTTTTGTATGATTCCCATGATAACCTTAAGCTTTTCTTTTTCCAGATGAATTTTATTATTTTTGCTAGATCTATAAAATATTTTTGATTAATTGGTATAGCACTAAATAAATGAATTACTTAGGGAGAAGTGTCATTTTTATTATATTGTTTTGGCCTACCCATGGGCAATTAATATTTTTCCAATTCTTTAGATTTGACTTTATCTGTGTGAAAGTGTTTTGTACCTGTAGTCGTGTAGTTCCTGGGTTTGTCTTGGCAGGTAGACTCCCAGGTTTTTTGTGTTGTCAACAGTTATTTTAAATGGATTTTCTCTCTCTGTTGTTGCTAGACATTGTTGTTAATATATAAAAATGCTGATAATTTATATGGGTTTATTTTGTATCCTGCAACTTTGCTAAAGTTGTTAATAATTTCAAGTGGCTTTTTATTCTCTAGGATTTTCTAATCATATCATAATATCAGTTGCAAAGAATGAGAATTTTGTTTCCTAATTACTTATTCAAATTCCTTTCATTTCTTTTTCTTCTCTTATTGCTATAGCTAACATGTCTAGCACAACTGCACCCCTGATTGTATTGGGAAGGCTTCTAGATTATCCCCATTACAGATAATGCTTACTAATGGTTTTACATAAATATTACTTATCATTTTAAGATTAGCTCCTTTCATCCCCATACTCTCTAATGTTTTTGTTTGTTTTATTGTGGGGCAATGGAGGTTAAGTGACTTGCCCCGGGTCACAGAGTTAGTAAGTGTCAAGTGTCTGAGGCCGGATTTGAACTCAGGTACTCCTGAATCCAGGGCTGGTGCTTTATCCACTGTGCCACCTAGCTGCCCCCCCTTCTAATGTTTTTAATAGAAATGGCTGCTGTATTTTGTCAAAGGCCTTTTCCATGCCTACTGAGATAATCATATGATTTCTGTTGGTTTTGTTATTGACATGGTCACTTATGCTGATAGTTTTCCTAATATTGAACCAGTCCTGCATTCCCGATATAAATCCCACATGCTCATAGTGTATGATCCTTATGATGTATTGCTGTAATCTTTTTGCTAGTATTTTATTTAAAATTTTTGACTTGATGCTCTTTAGGGAGATTGGTCTATAATTTTCATTCTATTTTTTAGCTCTATCTGATTTGAGTATCAGCATCATATTTTTCTCATAAAAGGAATTTGGTAGGATTCCTTCTTTGCTTATCTTCTCAAATAATATTGTAGTATTGGAATTAATAGTTCTTTAAATGTTTGGCAGAATTCACTTGTGAATCCCTCTGGTTCGTGGGATTTTTTTCTTAGGAAGTTCATTGATGGCTTGTTCAATTTATTTTTGTAAAATTGGGTTAAGTATTTTATTTCTTCTTCTGTTAATCTGGTTATTTTTTTAGATATTTATCCATTTCATTCAGATTGTCAAATTTATTGGAATATTATTGGCCAAATTAATTCCAAATAATTCTCTTAATTTTTTCTTCATTGGTAGTAAGTTCATGCCTTTCATTTTTGATTCTAGAAATTTGTTGCTTTTTCTTTCCTTTTTTGATCCAATTAACCAATGGTTTATATCAATTTTATTGTTTTTTCCATAAAACCAACCTCTAAACAAAAAAGTCTATTATACCTAAATTAACTTACTTATTTGGTGACATACCAATCAAACTATCAAAATACTTCTTAGAGCTAGAAAAAATAATAACAAAATTCATATGGAAGAACATAAGTTCAAGAATATCAAGGGAAATTAATGAAAAAAATTCAAAGGAAGGTGGCCTAGCTGTATCAGATCTAAAACCATATTGTAAAGCAACAACCATCAAAACTATTTGCTACTGGCTAAGAAATAGAGATATGGATCAGTGGAATAGGGAAGGCACACAAAACACAGCACTAAATTAATATATTAATCACCTGTTTGATAAACCCAACGATTCTAGCCTCTAGGATAAGAATTCACTGCTTCGGGGCAGCTAGGTGGCGCAGTGGATAAAGCACTGGCCTTGGATTCAGGAGGACCTGAGTTCAAATCCAGCCTCAAACACTTGACACTTAACTAGCTGTGTGACCCTCAGCAAGTCACTTAACCCTCATTGCCCTGCAAAAAAAAAAAAAAAAAAAAAAGAATTCACTGCTTGACAAAAACTGCCGGGAAAGCTGAAAAATAGTATGGCAGAAACTAGGCATAGACCAACATCTTACGTTGTAAACAAAGTAAAGTCAAAATAGGTACATGATCTAGACATAAAGGATGATACCACAGGCAAATGAGAAATGGAAGGAATAGTTTACTTGTGAGATCTATGGAGAGGGGAAGAATTTATGACCAAAGATGAGACAGAGAATATTATGAAATTCAGAGTGGATCATTTTGACTACATTAAATTAAAAAGTTTTTTGCAGGAACAAAACCAATGCCAACAAGATTAGAAGGGAAGCTAAAAGCTGGGAAACAATTTCAACAGCCAGTATTTCTGATAAAGGCTTCATATCTAAAATATATATATAAAAATGAATCAAACATATACAAATACAAGTCATTCCCCAATTAGAAATGGTCAAAGGATATGAACAATCCAATTTTCTGATATGACAAAGAAGCAAAATGATAAATGTTGAAAAAGTTATGGGAAAATTGGAACACTAATGCCCTGTTGCTACAGTTGTGAACTGATCCAACCATTCTGGAGAGCAATTTGGGACTATGCCTAAAGGGCTATAAAACCTGGCCACTTGGCTAATTTTTTTTTTTTTGGCTAAATTTGTTTTTTAGGGATTTATTTTCCTTGGTAAATTATTTGGTTTTTTTCATTGTTCTCTTGAATTACTTTTATTTCTTTCCCCAATTTTTCTTCTACTTCCCTAATTTATTTTTTTTAAAGTCCTTTTTAGACTTTTCAAAGATGGTGGAGAGAAGCCAGGAAGTTTCCAGAGCTCTCATGGGTTTCCCTCAGAAACAAGATTAAATTGAGCCTCTAAAAAGATTCTGGAACTACAGAATCTACAGAAAGACAGAGAGACACAATCTTCTAACTTGAGATAATTTGAAGGCTTCAGGAAAGGTCGGTCTCACTTGAGTGAAAGGGCAGGGCAGCACAGCTCAGTGTAGTACAGAGGGGTCAGGGCAAGTCAGCAGGAGGCTCCTGCCACAGCTAGATCAGCAGCTGAGGCCCCTCAGTCCTGGTTCAGCAGGCCAGCTGTAAGACCTGCCAGTCCCTGCTGAGAGGGCAAACTGCCAGCTAAAGAACCACCCATAGGACAGGTGCTACTAGGCCATGACACCCTAATGCAGGGAGCAAGCCCAGAATGGTAAAGAATCCACAAGCCATGGATGCCTCTGAATGGAAAGCTAGTGACCAGGCCCCTATCCACCAAAACAAGAAGCTTTCCAGGAGTAGACCTCACCTTTAAAAGTAAAAAAATAGGCTACAATATGAGTAAGAAATTGAAAAAGACCCTTACCTTCGAAAACCTCTATGGTGACAGGGAAGACCAAAAGACAAACTCAGATGAGGACAATACTGTCAAAATGCCAACATGTAAACTGCTAGGGGAAGATAAATTGGTCTCAAGACCAAAAAGCCTTCTTGGAAAAGCTCAAAAAGGATTTTAAAAATCAAATGAGAGAGGTACAAGAAAAATGGGAAAAGAAATGAGCAAAATGAGAGTTACACAAGAAAATTATGTAAAAAAAATCAACAGCTTGGAAAAGAAAGCATATAAATTGACTGAAGAAAACAACTCATTAAAAAAATTACAATTGGCCAAATGGAAAAGGAGGTACAAAAACTTACTGAAAGAAATAATGCCTTCTGGAGAAACCTACATGAGCTGATGCAAAGTGAAATGTACTGTATACAAAATAACAGCAATATTATAAGATGATCAGCTGTGAATGACTTGGTTATTTTCAGCAATGCAATGATCCAGTACAACTCTGAAGGACTTATGAAAAATGCAATCCATCTATAGAGAAAGAACTGATGGTATTTTTTTGTTTGTTTTCTTTCACAACCTGACTAATGTGAAAATGCTTTGCATGACTACACATGTATAAAGTATAGTGAATTGTTTGAGTTCTTAAGGGAGGGTGGGGAAGGAGGGAGGAAAAGAATTTGAAACACAAAGTTTTTTTAAAAATCAATGTTAAATTTTGTTTTTACATGTAACTCGGGGGGTGGGGGAATTCTAAATAAATACAAAAAAAGAAGGAAAAGAAAATAATGCCTTAAAAATTTAAGGACATAGAGAAGGACCAAGAATCTGATTATCTAATTCTTTTTACTCTCTTCCAGGAATTTTTTTGGGCCTGAGAACAATTACACTTTTCTTTGAAGCTTCACTTTTAACCATTTTATTATTCTTGTCCTCCTCTTTGTTTATACTTTGATTTTTCCCTATCACTTTAGTAACTGTCAATAGTCAAGGTTTTTATTGTCATTGTTGTTTTGCTCATCTTTGTGCCCTTGTATATTTATGAGAGAGTTGGGCTCTATTGTTGCACTGTCCCAAGTTTTTGTGCTGAGGCCCACTGAAAGTCACCAGTAAAACCAAAAGCCTAAAAGCAGGGGTTCACTAAGAAATTTTAGCCATAGAGAATCACCAAGACTATGATTATCTAATTCTTTTTTTAACTGCTTCTAGTTAGTTGCTACAGCCAACAAGTGTTCTCCCAATGATATAGTTGGCATACTAGAACCAATTACAGGATACCTATATGTGCTCCAAACTCTCTCCTTTGTACATCCATTATATACCCTCATGACTCTTTGGAAGAAGGTGTACATAAACAGAGGCTCATTGAATATGTGCCATGCTCCCATTACCTTCCCAATATGCTCTTTTACATTAAAAAAGATGATTTACATTAGATATAGGGCCATAAAAAAGAAAGAAAAAAGAAGATTTTTTTGTATACTTGGATATTCTGAATTCTGTTTGTCTTTTTCTATGCCAGCATGATTTTTGAAATGGGATCCTGTAAAAGAGAATCCATTTAATCACTTCTGCTAAACTACTGAATGATTGATTGACTTCTAGCTAATCACTTCCACTGAAGAGTTGTTAGAGGGCTTGCCTGGATTATCTGCATTGTCTTAAACCCATTTAATAATGTGGGCTTCCTTTTAAGGTTTCTTTAGTGTTGTTTGACTTCAGCAAGATTTTTTTTTCTTATGTTTCTTCCTTTCCTCCTGAGTCCCTGGACACCTTTTTTAGATGCCAAACTACCATTTTGGCAAAAGCCCCTGAACAATAACATACCTGGAAGTCTGGATACAATGTGATATTCTCCCTTTTCTTTACCCATTTTTTTTTGTCATTCATGTCTGTTTATGTAATTTTTGGTTTCCCTTAAAGGAATGATAATATTTATGAGATTATTCTCTCAAGATTTATAAGTGCCCTTAAGAGAAAGGAAAAGCTATAAAAATGAAAAATCACAATTGAAAGATAAAGGTGAGATTGACTGCTGCCTTTAATTGTTCATGGTAATTTTTAAGCTTAAGGAAGAATTTAAGTCCACCAATCAGTGTGTTTGTGTTCATGTTTGCCTTAACTATATGGCTATCCCTTTATTAAAGACAAACACAAACAGAAAGGTCTCAATTACTGTCACACAGAAGCTTCCAAGCAAAAAAAACAACAGCAAAAACAAAACAAAACAAAATGCACCTAGATATTGGTTCTGGAGCCTTATTATTTATTATCTGTAAGAGTGTTTAAAGCATAGCATACTTCTTTGTTTTGACTGTCATTTCCTGTGTTTGCTTCAGTGAGAAAATTAAATAAAATGATATAGTCAAATTTATGTGTGAAAAGTTTTTAAAAAAATTTTAGTCTTCCAAGATTATCTGATTATTGTCTCTACTCTTTTGTTTCCAATTCAGCTGCTTACATACAAGAAAAGAAGATAAGAGGGAGGGAGGAAGAAAAGAGAGAGGAGATTAAATGGAAGACATAGAGATGAGATGCAGACCAAGACAGAAAGACATAGAGACAGAAATGTTTTATGGATCTTTAGCTGAGAACAAAATAGAGAAAGATAATAATCTGGTTTCAAGTTGTAATGAGTGCAGTGGAATGCAGGACCCCAGGACATTTAAGAATCCTTAAACTTTCTAAAAGGATAAACAGCTCTGTCTCTCACCTCAGGAATGTGGGTGTAGGGTATAGTCAGAACACAACAGACCCTGTTCTAAAAGGAACAAAGATGTTATACAAGATATGGGCAGATGCTGATTGCCCATTATTCAAATTCTAGAAATCCCCTCCCTGGTGTTTTGCCCTTCCCAGTTGCTTTGTATTTTCCTCCCAGTTGTTTTTTTTTTTTAATTTCTTATTTTTTATTCATTGTCCATCATATATTAAAGCATTACAATGCTATGAGTGATGTCATAGAAAACCAAGATGAATCTCTTCATCTTTGTAGATTAATAAACTGGGTGCTTAGAAATGACAAATTATTTGTATAGATATATTGCTGGTTATTGTAGAACCGGGACTTCAGGTCTACTCACTTTCCACTACAAGTACTTTGACTTTGAAATTATGTGCAATTGTAGCACATACATAGTTGTTTGCATATTTGCTCCCTCATGACAGTGTTATCTTCTAAAAGGTAAGGACTATTTTTGTCTTTTTTTATATTCCCAGGACTTAGCACAGTGCCTTCCATACAGGGAATGCTTAATAAATTATTGTTGACTGACCTTCAACTAAATTGTTATACAGTACCACTTAGTATTAAGGGAAATATAATGTGTTAAGTAGTAAGAGGTTTTTTGTTTGTTTGTTTTTGTTTTTAGACTTTTATTTTCCAAATTACATGTAAAAGCAAATTTTGACATCAATTTTTTTTAAACTTTGTGTTCCAACTTCTCTTCTTCCCTCCCTTCAAACCCCCAGCCCAAGAACTCAAACAATTCAGCATAAATTATACGAGTAGTCATGGAAAGCAATTCTACATTATCTAGGTTGTAAGAGAAAACAGATAAAAACAAAACTTCAGATTAAGGTATTGTCAAAAAGGAAATGTGTTCCAATCTGTTTTCAGATACCATCAGTTCTTTCTCTGTAGATAGACTGCAATTTTCATAAGTTCTTCAGAATTATATTGGATCATTGCCTTGCTGAAAATAACCATGTGCTTCCCAGCAGATCATCTTACACTAATGCTGTTATTTTTTATATAGTACATTTCTCTCTGCTTCAGTTCATGTATGTCTTTCCAGGTTTTTCTGATAGCATCCTGTTCATCATAATTTTTATATAGTACTTGCTTTTTGGTTCTACTACTGTTCCCAGATTCAGAGGGTCCCAGGTGTTTTGGTTTAAGGGAGGGCAGGTTTTACTCTCCCCAGGCCTGTTCTCTGCTCTGAAGATAATCTCAAGCCTATTTACTAAACAACCAACCAGCAAAGCTTTCTGTTTTGTGATTCTTTGCTTCTACAAGCCTACACCCCTCCTCAACCTGGGCCTCCCGCTGCTCAGGATTTCTTCCTGGTTCCCTGCTGGGGTGGGACCACCAAATTCCTCCCTAGGTCCCACTGATACCCCTGCATTTCCTCCTCCCCCCCCCCCCCGCCCACCCCAGCCAGCCATTCAGCCCTCTCACCTGATGGCACCCTCAGTTCTAGAAGATGCTGGTGCTGTAGTTGATTCTGAGGCTCTGGGGTAAATTCTTCTGGTGGTGTGGATAGGGTCTCTGTCTCTCCATGGTCACAGGGTTGGACTTTACTTGTAGCCCAGCACAGACCCCTTTAATCTATCTATAGCTGGAGAATAATCTCAGCCTGTATTTTTGTGTGTTTTTCTGCTCCAGGGGTTCTTTTATTGCTGTTTTTGGGGTAATTGTATCCGGAACTCTGTGCATTTAATGTCTTTCCTCTGCCATATTGGTTATGCCCCCCCTCCAAGTTGTTTTGACAGCTTTCTTTGTAAATATATAAAGAGACCAGTTCTTTTCTTACTCAGTGAGACAGTCTCCACAGTGACTCTGTCTCCCAGCCATATATTTCTCTCTCTCCTAATACATCATTTTATTTTACAAGATTTGCAGTGAGCCTACAATTCTTTGGATGAACTATCCCTCCCAAGCCAGGTTGCAAGATCCCTCAACAGAATGAATTTCAGAATACTATAAAGACATTTATTATTGTGGTTAGTGATTATCTTTGAATCTCTGACTGATAACTAGACAGATAATTTGTTATATACCTTGAAGAGGATTATTTGTCTTATACTAACATTTATTATAAGTTGAAGAATTTTGCCCTATTTACATCTGCTAGTTACATAATGTTTTAGAACAAGTCAAAATATTAAAACAATAAACCAACTTTACACCTTCCTATGTTAATGAGTTTTTAACTGCTATAAATAATTGATGTAAGGGCTTTTTTTATGTAAGGGTTTTCATTCTCAGGCTCAGGCTCTTAAAAGATCATGAAGAAGCAAAAGACTTCCAGGAAGCAATCTAGTGGAAAGTTTATCAGCTAACTCCCATTAGCAGCAGTGTTTTTAAATGTTAGCACCTTCAAATTGGGAACCAGAGATTACATTAAAAAAGAACTTGTACCTCTAGAAGCTAATATTCACTAGCCTCTACAAACTCAGACACATTAAGAAACTTTTTATTAACCTTAAGTGTCATTAACATTCCAATGAAGCCCCTATGGCTTTCCTGTAAATTCCCACTTACTGGTTTTCCCATATATCTATATCATTTCTATATCTATCTATCCATCCATCCATCCATGTGACATTCCATTGTTAAAAATAAATAAATAAACAAACAAACAAACAAAAACATGCAAGCAAGAAGCTCTGAATAAATATTATCCTGATTTCTACACAGCAAACCATAGGGGCTTAAGAGTTCAGGACAATTAAAATTTATTAGAAATTTAGTTTAATATGAGTTTATGACCATCTAAATAGGAATCAGTTTTTCAGAAATTCAAAATAAAGAGGCCATTTAAAATCAGATCCCTGGAAATAAACATTTCCATATTAATTACTAACATCTATATCCATGTAACTATTATTGCTTCTTTTTCTTTCCTACGTTCACCCCTAAGCCGAACCACAAAAGTATTTTCTTTTTAAATTGTATTTACTTGAAAGCACAAAAGGAAGACATGTGAAAACAAAGGTACTGGCTACATGTTGGTCAAATCTTTGTGTTTGAATTTTTCTCCAACCTAGTTTGTTCTGGGGGTAAAATATGGAGAATGATAAATTGTTCTAGGCAAACACAGGAGAAACACCTTGATTTATTTCTTTTACAAAGCTAAATTTAGAGAAAACAAGTTTCTTTGTCTTACCTTCAAGGACAGTTATAGACAGCTTTCAAAACAACAAATTATTGGCCTTAGGCTATGCTGTAGGCTTTAATCACAGGAATCCCTCCTTTAGACTCTTCCTTGTAATTATGTGTCTCTGAGTCTTCTATAGACTGTAGCTTTTTGTCCCTGGGGTTTGGGGGATGGAATTGTTCTTTAGACTCCTCCACATTGCCACATATTTATTAGAGGAAGTACCTTCTGTATTCATTAGATAACTATGTATCTCTCAATAAATCTCTTCTGATTTTTCATTGCAAAAGGTTTTTATTAGATCATGTCATTTTGCCATGGCAGCAGAGCAGTATCAATACTTCCTCTTCACAAAGGAGGAAAATGATTGATAGTTGCTCTCACAACACATAAGAAACATTAAACACTTACAAATATAATTTTAGAACAAATAAAACTCATCACACTGAACAATAGCAAAGTTTGAAGATAGGTGTGTGCTATTAGATTTGTCCATTTGTTCATTTCCATATAAACCTTATCAAAAAGGAATTCAAGTTAACAACAGGCATGATGATCATGAGGATCACGATGATGATTCATACATTCTCTGATCTGTAATCTCACTGATCTAGAATTTTACTTCAATGATTCAGACAAAAACCTCTCCTTTACTGTATAATTTATATCTGATAGGTAGAAGCCTTCCTCTAGGGAAAGGTTCTTTAACTTTTGTGTGTGTGTCAGGTTGCCCTTTGGTAACCTGGTGAACCCTCCTCAGAATAATATTTCTAAATACCTAAAACAAAATACATAGGTTTACCAAAATGCCAATTACATTGAAATATAGTGAGAAAAAAAATTAATGAGTTCATTGTCGCCAGGTAAAGAATGCTTTATTTTAGTAGAAAGCAAGGAATAATAGCAACTCACATCTATATGGTGCTTTAATTAAATATTAAATAACTCTAGCCAGAGATCCTAGAGAAATAACCTCAGGGAAAATATGAAAAGCATCAAAGCAGAATCTATGAGAGAAATTGGCATAAGAATTCTATATGCTGGTTGAGTGTCAGAGTTTTTAAAAGTCTATTCCTTTCTCCCCTGCTGATCTTCTATTCTTCAACACATTAACAAATCTAGCCTTGGTTCCCCTCTGGGATAATAAAATCTAGCTGATTATGGGGAGAACCCTTTCTTTAGATAGATTTGAGTGTCATTTCAGTATCACTAGTAACAATTCACATTTATATGTAAATTTATAATTGACAAAGTGCTGTGAATTAGATAGAATCAGAGAGCTTAAGTGATTTACCTGGAGTCACACAGCTAATAAGTGGCAAAACAGGCATCAAACCCAAGCTATTTAGGTCTAAATTCAGGCCTCTTTCCACTATGCCAACACAATTGCTAGTATTTGATATGATATTTCAAAGGTACCCTTAAAACTATAGAACCAGCAATAGATTCTACTCAGTTACATTATCAGCTTCAAATATGGCACCTAATTCAGTTACTTTAGTTTATTATGCCAAATGAGCAAAGTAGTACATTGACTGACTCCTAAATAAAAGAATGAGTGGGGGGGAAATCAAATGTGGATTTGTAAGATTAACTTAGTACTTTAATAGAGTAAATATAAAAAGGATTCTCTTTGCACATCAATAATGTGGGTTAATAGTTAAGACTATGCATTTAATTAAGTATTTGGATAATTGTGACACTGAATTTTCATAGTTAAGTACAAATTGCTTAGTCCTCTACTTTTCATATAAGGTTACCCTATCATGTAGATCTGAAAATATTTACATAATTCTTAACTGCATAAACCTGGAAATTACAGTTACTCTTTTTCATTAGATTTTATGAAAATTATTTTTCATTATACCCAGATATTGTATGTGTGTATGTATATATGTATGTAAATATATACATATATGTGTGTATATAGCTTATCTTTATCTATCTAGTCCTTTTTACATATACATACACATATGTGGAATAGTTTCCTCCCCCAGTGAGCTTGTGTTCTAAAAAGGAATATGAACCATAAAAGAATGATAGAAAATCAAGAGAGGTAGAAAAGGATATAGTCGGGAGATTAGAAGGAAGTGGTAAAGTAGACTAGCTAGATAAAACAACAAGCTTACCTATGAGAATTATGGAGGAGCTATGATTAATATCAATAACAGAGAAGATAAAGAGCTGGCCATGGAACCAGAACATTATATATGTGTATGTATACATGTATGTACACACACACACACCACATTTTTAAGTTTAATCTTTATTAACATTTTTTCATCACTTTCCTAAGTGTCCTCTATCAAGAAAACAGTAAATTAAGGCCTGATTTGTAGCATTTTCTGATTTCCGAGGGGTAAATGCTCATTCTGAAAATTTAATAATCAACTCTTTGATTGATCATCTTGCCATCTTTTACTTGACTTTTAACTCCTTCTTACAGTGGGGCCCTACTTCCAAGCTACACTGTCCCATGCTTCAGTGGGTCCCAGGTGTTTTGGTTTGAGGGAGGGCAGGCTTTTCTCTCACCTGGCCTGTTCTCTGGTCCTAAGATAACCTCAAGCCAACTTGCTAATTAACCAGCCAGCAAAACTTTTTGTACTGTGGTTCTTAGCTCTGACCAGCCTACCCCCCTGCCCCACCTGGGCCTCCTCCCGCTAAAGATTTCTTCCTGGTTCCCTGCTGGAGTGGGATAGCCAAATTCCTCCTTAGGTCCTATAGACAGCCCTGTATTTCCCCTTTCAGCCCTCTCACCCAACCATAAGCTTAGTTCCAGAAGATGCTGGTGGTATAGCTGATTCGGAGGCTTGGGGGTAAGTTTCTCTGGCACACCATGCCTGGGGTCTGTGTTGGCGTGATCACAGGGTTGAACTCTTCTAACAGCCCAGCATAGCCCCCTCTAATCTGTCTTTGCCTGGAAAATAATCTCAGCCCACCTTTTTGTGGGTTTTGATGCTCCAGGGGTTCTTTTATTTCAATTTGGGGGTTAATTGTGTCAGGAGCTCTATGCATCTTTCCTCTGCTACCTCGGCTCTGCCCTCAGAAGTCTCAATAATCAACTCTTGAAAGACAGTTCAAGTTGACTCTAGTAAACTACTGGATATAGGTGATTCCCTCATGAGGAAACTTTCCCTATTCATGCATATTGGCTTTCTCTTTGCAATTTATAGCCTTAGAAAATTGCCTAAATCACAATGACATAAAAAAAAATTTGCTCAGGGTCACAGAGTCAGAGGTGGCACATGAAGCCAAGCATTTCTGGACAAGGGGCTGATTCACTCTTCATTATGTCATGCCACCTTTGAATGTCAATGTTTTAAAGATAACATATTCTCTAAGCAAAAATTGCCAATGCTTTAATGATAACACATTATCTTATCCAGTCTTTAGTAAAATGATGACAATTCCAGAATGTGATATTTGCAGTGATTCTAATCACCCAGCAGGTCTTTGAACATTCTATTTAGTCTAATATGTTTGAAGGAATGGGAAGGGAGGGATTATATGCAAGTCTATTAGCAAAGCATATAAACACTTGGCCAAAATATGCAACTCAATTAGCAAAGAATCATGGAGTAATAAGTAAAGTGAATATGATTTTAGCAACTCCTTTCAGCTTGTTTAGAGGAAATGGCACACTATCATTATTATTATTGAGAGCTCAGAGAACATTAGTCATGCTCCATATGAAAGTCCAGCTAAGACTAGTTGAACAACAAAGTGTACAAGCCAATCAGTAATGTAAACAACTCCATTATAGATACTCCATTATATGATACATTATAGATTGAATTAGAAATGTCTATTGAGGCATAAAGTATTTAGCCCAGTCATCTTAAGATATTGTATAACCTTAAAGCATGAAGAATAATTCCATTTAATTATTAAAACATATAGCCTGATCAATAATGTATACAAATATTTCATCCCAGAGTTAGGGTAAGATATGGAGTATAATTAGAAAACTGCAGGAAAAGTTGGCTTAGGAGGACATTCAAAGGTCATTTAGGTTATTCTGCATCTACAAAGGCTTCACCTAAAATAATCCAGATGGATGGTTATTTGCCCTGTTCCTAAAGAGCTTCAGTAATTGCATATTCATCTCATTTTGTATTGTAAAAGCCCACATTCCTTTAAAGCTTCTCTCTCTCTCTCTCTCTCTCTCTCTCTCTCTCTCTCTCTCTCTCTCTCTCTCTCTCTCTCTCTCTCTCTTTCTCTCTCTCTCTCTCTCTAACACACACACATACACACACACACCTATAATTTTATTAGTATAAAGATTTTCACATGTGGAAACACTTTCCACCAATGTTAATCCTTATATTACCTTAGAGTTTTTGGAGAGTTCACTGGGTTACCCAGAGGTTAGATGATTTTCCTATAGTGACATTCATGGTATTTGGCAAAAGCAGGAATTGAAAGACATAGGCCTTCTTCATTTCTAGGCTGCCACATTTCTTTTCTTTTCCCTCTAGGTAACCAAAATTCATCCTTTTGAAATTCAGTTCTATTATCTCAATCAATTGAAAATCAATTATTAGCCACTCACTATGGAAAAGATATGTTGCCAAATACTGGACATACAAAGAAAGGTACAAATATTCCCTCAAGAAGCTCATAATTTGATGGAAAGAATATGACATGCAGGATAAATACAGAGTAGATAGAAGATAATATTAGAAGCAAGGTATTAGTAGCAGAAGAGATCAATAAATACTTCAAGAAAAATGTAGAATTTGAACTGAGAATTGAAGGAACCAAACTAAGAAATGGAGGTGAGGCTAGAGAATATTCTAGACATGGGGGACAGACTATGGAAAGGCATGAACATGGGAAATGAAATGTGATAGAAACAGCAAGCAGGCCAGTATATCTGGATGCTAGAGTGTGTGGAGAGGAATAAAGTGTAAGATGGCTTTTAAGAAGTAGGAAAAGTGGAAAGGTAGCAGGTTGCAAAGGGCTTTAATTGTTATACAGAACACTTTATATCCCCCCTTACATTGTCAACTGCAAGTCAATATGCTTCTGTTGATTGAACTGTTTGCAAAACGGACTCAAAGTAAGGAACACCTGGGATCAATTTCTGCCTTTGACATTCATTATCTAATGTGATATGAGCAAGTTGCTTAACTTCTCTTAGAATCTAAAAACTCTCTAAGGTTAAATTATAGATAGAGGTAGACTCTAGGTTGAAATGCTGCATCTGTTGTTTACTTTACTGTGTGAACTTGGGTAAGTAACTTAAACTCACCAAAACTTAGTTGCCTTCTTTATTAAACCAGGTATTGGGACTAGATGGCTTCTGAGACTCCAAGTCTAAATCTATTATCCTATGACCATATGAGCTTTGATCTTTGACACCAATGCAATCTCCAATCCTTTACATGATTCAATAAATTGCAGGTCATATTATTATTTATTTTTGCTGAAGTCAATGAGCCCTAGCAGGGAACTGAATAGTAATAGGTGCTTTAAACTAGAGTAGATTAGTATTCCTATGCAGTGGCTATCCTTGAGAAGCCTGCTGAAAAATTATTTTTTTAAACCTGACA